>NW_026609099.1:0-41332 GCF_029499605.1 Hyla sarda | reverse complement strand
GCTCGCTCTCATATCTTGCTCGCTAGCTTGCTCTCATGTCTGGCTTGCTCGCTCTCATATCTGGCTCGCTCTCATATCTTGCTCGCTAGCTTGCTCTCATGTCTGGCTTGCTCGCTCTCATATCTGGCTCGCTCGATTGCTCTCTTGTCTGGTTCGCCCTCTTATCTGTCTCGCTCTCATATCTGGCTTGCTCGCTTGCTCTCATATCTGGTTCGCTCGCTTGCTCTCATTACTGGCTCGCTCTCTTATCTGGCTCGCTCACATATCTGGCTCGCTCGCTTGCTCTCTTGTCTGGCTAGCTCTCTTATCTGTCTCGCTCTCATATCTGGCTTGCTCGCTTGCTCTCATATCTGGCTCGCTCGCATGCTCTCATGTCTGGCTCGCTCTCTTATCTGGCTCGCTCGCATATCTGGTTCGCTCACTTGCTCTCTTGTCTGGCTCGCTCTCTTATATGGCTCGCTCGCTTGCTCTCATATCCGGCTAGCTTGCTTGCTCTCTTGTCTGGCTCGCTCTCTTATCTGGCTCGCTCTCTTATCTGGCTCGCTCGCTCTCATATCTTGCTCGCTCGCTTGCTCTCATGTCTGGCTCGCTCACTCTCATATCTTGCTCGCTCGCCTGCTCTCATGTCTGGCTCGCTCGCTCTCATATCTGGCTCGCTCGCTTGCTCTCATGTCTGGCTCGCTCTCATATCTGGCTTGCTCGCTTGCTCTTATGTCTGGCTCGCTTGCTCTCATATCTGGCTCGTTCGCTCGCATATCTGGCTCGCTCGCTTGCTCTCTTGTCTGGCTCACTCTCTTATCTGGCTCGCTCGCTCGCATATCTGGCTCGCTCGCATGCTCTCTTGTCTGGCTCGCTCTCTTATCTGGCTCGCTCGCTCGCATATATGGCTCGCTCACTTGCTCTCATATCTGGCTCGTTCACTTGCTCTCTTGTCTGGCTCGATCTCTTATCTCGCTCGCTCTCATATCTGGCTCGATCTCTTATCTCGCTCGCTCTCATATCTGGTTCGCTCGCTTGCTCTCATATCTGGCTCGCTCGCTTGCTCTCTTGTCTGGCTTGCTCCCTTATCTGGCTCGCTCGCATATCTGGCTCGCTCGCTTTCATATCTGGCTCGCTCGCTTGCTCTTATGTCTGGCTCTCTCTCATATCTGGCTTGCTCGCTTGCTCTTATGTCTGGCTCGCTTGCTCTCATATCTGGCTCGTTCGCTCGCATATCTGGCTCGCTCGCTTGCTCTCTTGTCTGGCTTGCTCTCTTATCTGGCTCGCTCGCTCGCATATCTGGCTCGCTCACTTGCTCTCATATCTGGCTCACTCACTTGCTCTCTTGTCTGGCTCGCTCTCTTATCCGGCTCGCTCGCATATCTGGCTCGCTCGATCTCATATCTTGCTCGCTCGCTTGCTCTTATGTCTGGCTCACTCGCTCTCATATCTGGCTCGCTCGATTGCTCTCTTGTCTGGTTCGCCCTCTTATCTGTCTCGCTCTCATATCTGGCTTGCTCACTTGCTCTCATATCTGGCTCGCTCGCTTGCTCTCATGTCTGGCTCGCTCTCTTATCTGGCTCGCTCGCTCTCATATCTGGCTCGCTCTCTTATTTGGCTCGCTCGCTCTCATGTCTGGCTCGCTCGCTCTCATATCTGGCTTGCTCGCTTGCTCTCATATCTGGTTCGCTCGCTTGCTCTCATGTCTGGCTCGCTCTCTTATCTGGCTCGCTCGCATATCTGGTTCGCTCACTTGCTCTCTTGTCTGGCTTGCTCTCTTATATGGCTCGCTCGCTTGCTCTCATATCCAGCTAGCTTGCTTGCTCTCTTGTCTGGCTCGCTCTCTTATCTGGCTCGCTCTCTTATCTGGCTCGCTCGCTCGCATTTCTGGCTCGCTCGCATATCTGGCTTGCTCGCTTGCTCTCATGTCTGGCTCGCTCGCTCTCATATCTTGCTCGCTAACTTGGTCTCATGTCTGGCTTGCTCGCTCTCATATCTGGCTCGCTCTCATATCTGGCTTGCTCGCTTGCTCTCATATCTGGTTCGCTCGCTTGCTCTCATGTCTGGCTCGCTCTCTTATCTGGCTCGCTCGCATATCTGGTTCGCTCACTTGCTCTCTTGTCTGGCTTGCTCTCTTATATGCCTCGCTCGCTTGCTCTCATATCCAGCTAGCTTGCTTGCTCTCTTGTCTGGCTCGCTCTCTTATCTGGCTCGCTCTCTTATCTAGCTCGCTCGCTCGCATTTCTGGCTCGCTCGCATATCTGGCTCGCTCGCTTGCTCTCATGTCTGGCTCGCTCGCTCTCATATCTGGCTCGCTCTCTTGCTCTCATGTCTTGATCGCTCGCTTGCTCTCATGTCTGGCTCGCTCGCTCTCATATCTGGCTCGCTCTCTTGCTCTCATGTCTTGATCGCTCGCTTGCTCTCTTGTCTGGCTCACTCTCTTATCTGGCTCGCTCGCATATCTGGCTCGCTCGCTTGCTCTCTTGTCTGGCTCGCTCTATTATCTGACTCGCTCGCTCGCATATCTGGCTCGCTCGCTTGCTCTCATCTGGCTCGCTCGCTTGCTCTCATATCTGGCTCGCTCGCTTGCTCTCATATCTGGCTCGCTCACTTGCTCTCTTGTCTGGCTCGCTCTCTTATTTGGCTCGCTCGCATATGTGGCTCGCAAGATCTCATATCTTGCTCGCTGGCTTGCTCTCATGTCTGGCTCACTCGCTATCATATCTGGCTCGCTCGCTTGTTCTCATGTCTGGCTCGCTCGCTCTCATATCTTGCTCGCTCGCTTGCTCTCATGTCTGTCTCGCTCGCTCTCCTATCTTGCTCGCTCGCTTGCTCTCATGTCTGGCTCGCTCGCGCTCATATCTGGCTCGCTCGCTTGCTCTCTTGTCTGGTTCGCTCTCTTATCTGGCTCTCTCGCTTGCATATCTGGCTCGCTCGCTTGCTCTCATATCTGGCTCGCTTGCTTGCTCTCTTGACTGGCTCGCTCTCTTATCTCACTCGCTCTCATATCTGGCTCGCTCGCTTGCTCTCATATCTGGCTCGCTCACTTGCTCTCTTTTCTGGCTCGCTCTTTTATCTGACTTGCCCGCATATCTGGCTCGCTCGATCTCATATTTTGCTCGCTCGCTTGCTCTCATGTCTGGCTCACTCGCTCTCATATCTGGCTCGCTCGCTTGCTCTCATGTCTGGCTCGCTCTCTCTCATATCTTGCTCGCTCGCTTGCTCTCATGTCTGGCTCGCTCGCTCTCCTATCTGGCTCGCTCGCTTGCTCTCATGTCTGGCTCGCTCGCTCTCATATCTGGCTCGCTCGCTTGCTCTCATGTCTGGCTCGCTCGCTCTCATATCTGGCTCGCTCGCTTGCTCTCATGTCTGGCTCGCTCGCTCTCATATCTTACTCGCTCGCTTGCTCTCATGTCTGGCTCGCTTGCTCTCATATCTGGCTCGCTCGCTTGCTCTCTTGTCTGGTTCGCTCTCTTATCTGGCTCGCTCTCATATCTTGCTCGCTCGCTTCCATATCTGGCTCGCTCGCTTGCTCTCATGTCTGGCTCGCTCGCTCTCATATCTGGCTCGCTCGCTTGCTCTCATGTCTGGCTCGCTCGCTCTCATATCTTACTCGCTCGCTTGCTCTCATGTCTGGCTCGCTTGCTCTCATATCTGGCTCGCTCGCTTGCTCTCTTGTCTGGTTCACTCTCTTATCTGGCTCGCTCTCATATCTTGCTCGCTCGCTTGCTCTCATGTCTGGCTCGCTCTCATATCTGGCTCGCTCGCTTGCTCTCATGTCTGGCTCGCTCGCTCTCATATCTGGCTCGCTCGCTTGCTCTCATGTCTGGCTCGCTTGCTCTCATATCTGGCTCGCTCGATTGCTCTCATGTCTGGCTCACTCGCTCTCATATCTGGCTCGCTCGCTTGCTCTCATGTCTGGCTCGCTCTCGCTCGCTTGCTCTCATGTCTGGCTCACTCACTCTCATATCTGGCTTGCTCGCTTGCTCTCATGTCTGGCTCGCTCGCTCTCATATCTGGCTCGCTCGCTTGCTCTCATGTCTGGCTCGCTCGCTCTCATATCTGGCTGGCTCGATTGCTCTCATGTCTAGCTCGCTTGCTCTCATACCTGGCTCGCTCGCTTGCTCTCATGTCTGGCTCGCTCGCTCTCATATCTGGCTTGCTCGCTCGCATATCTGTCTCGCTCGCTTGCTCTCTTGTCTGGCTCACTCTCTTATCTGGCTCGCTCGCATATCTGGCTCGCTCGCTTGCTCTCTTGTCTGGCTCGCTCTCTTATCTGACTCGCTCGCTCGCATATCTGGCTCGCTCGCTTGCTCTCATCTGGCTCGCTCGCTTGCTCTCATATCTGCCTCGCTCACTTGCTCTCTTGTCTGGCTCGCTCTCTTATCTGGCTCGCTCGCATATGTGGCTCGCTCGATCTCATATCTTGCTCGCTGGCTTGCTCTCATGTCTGGCTCACTCGCTCTCATATCTGGCTCGCTCGCTTGCTCTCATGTCTGGCTCGCTCGCTCTCATATCTTACTCGCTCGCTTGCTCTCATGTCTGGCTCGCTTGCTCTCATATCTGGCTCGCTCGCTTGCTCTCTTGTCTGGTTCGCTCTCTTATCTGGCTCGCTCTCATATCTTGCACGCTCGCTTGCTCTCATGTCTGGCTCGCTCTCATATCTGGCTCGCTCGCTTGCTCTCATGTCTGGCTCGCTCGCTCTCATATCTGGCTCGCTCGCTTGCTCTCATGTCTGGCTCGCTCGCTCTCATATCTGGCTCGTTCGATTGCTCTCATGTCTGGCTCACTCGCTCTCATATCCGGCTAGCTTGCTTGCTCTATTGTCTGGCTCGCTCTCTTATCTGGCTCGCTCTCTTATCTGGCTCGCTCGCTCGCATTTCTGGCTCCCTCGCTTATCTGGCTCGCTCGCTCACATATCTTGCTCGCTCATTTGCTCTCATGTCTGGCTCGCTCGCTCTCATATCTGGCTCGCTCGCTTGCTCTCACATCTGGCTCGCTTGCTTGCTCTCATATCTGGCTTGCTCGCTTGCTCTTATATCTGGCTCGCTCGCTTGCTCTCATGTCTGGCTCGCTCGCTCTCATTTCTGGCTCGCTCGCTTGCTCTCATGTCTGGCTCGCTCGCTCTCATATCTGGCTCGCTCGCTTGCTCTCATGTCTGGTTCGCTCGCTCTCATTTCTGGCTCGCTCGCTTGCTCTCTTGTCTGGTTCGCTCTCTTATCTGGCTCGCTCTCATATCTGGCTCGCTCGCTCTCATATCTGGCTCGCTCGCCTGCTCTCTTGTCTGGTTCGCTCTCTTATCTGGCTCGCTCTCATATCTGGCTCGCTCGCTTGCTCTCATGTCTGGCTCGCTCTCATATCTGGCTCGCTCGCTTGCTCTCATGTCTGGCTCGCTCGCTCTCATATCTGGCTCGCTCGCTTGCTCTCATGTCTGGCTCGCTCGCTCTCATATCTGGCTCGCTCTTTTCAGCAATTAGTCCAACAGCACTCACGGGTTCAAGTAAAAAACACAACGGTATTTATTTAAACCATGTTCAAATGCAACGTTTCAGTGCTATCCACCACCTTTTTCAAGCATGGCTCGCTCTTTTGCTCTCTTGTCTGGTTCGCTCTCATATCTGGCTCGCTCTCATATCTTGCTCGCTTCCATATCTGGCTCGCTCGCTTGCTCTCATATCTGGCTCGCTCGCTCTCATATCTGGCTCGCTCGCTTGCTCTCATGTCTGGCTCGCTCGCTCTCATATCTTACTCGCTCGCTTGCTCTCATGTCTGGCTCGCTTGCTCTCATATCTGGCTCGCTCGCTTGCTCTCTTGTCTGGTTCGCTCTCTTATCTGGCTCGCTCTCATATCTTGCTCGCTCGCTTGCTCTCATGTCTGGCTCGCTCTCATATCTGGCTCGCTCGCTTGCTCTCATGTCTGGCTCGCTCGCTCTCATATCTGGCTCGCTCGCTTGCTCTCATGTCTGGCTCGCTCGCTCTCATATCTGGCTCGCTCGATTGCTCTCATGTCTGGCTCACTCGCTCTCATATCTGGCTCGCTTGCTTGCTCTCAAGTCTTGCTCGCTCTCGCTCGCTTGCTCTCATGTCTGGCTCGCTTGCTCTCATATCTGGCTCGCTCGCTTGCTCTCTTGTCTGGTTCGCTTTCTTATCTGGCTCGCTCTCATATCTTGCTCGCTCGCTTGCTCTCATGTCTGGCTCGCTCTCATATCTGGCTCGCTCGCTTGCTCTCATGTCTGGCTCGCTCGCTCTCATATCTGGCTCGCTCGCTTGCTCTCATGTCTGGCTCACTCGCTCTCATATCTGGCTCGCTCGCTTGCTCTCTTTTCTGGCTCGCTCTATTATCTGACTTGCCCGCATATCTGGCTCGCTCGATCTCATATTTTGCTCGCTCGCTTGCTCTCATGTCTGGCTCACTCGCTCTCATATCTGGCTCGCTCGCTTGCTCTCATGTCTGGCTCGCTCGCTCTCATATCTTGCTCGCTCGCTTGCTCTCATGTCTGGCTCGCTCGCTCTCATATCTGGCTCGCTCCCTTGCACTCATGGCTCGCTCGATTGCTCTCATATCTGGCTCGCTCGCTTGCTCTCATGTCTTGATCGCTCGCTTGCTCTCATGTCTGGCTCGCTCACTCTCATATCTGGCTCGCTCGCTTGATCTCATGTCTGGCTCGCTCGCTCTCATATCTGACTCGCTCGCTTGCTCTCATGTCTGGCTCGCTCGCTCTCATATCTGGCTCGCTCGCTTGCTCTCATGTCTGGTTCGCTCGCTCTCATTTCTGGCTCGCTCGCTTGCTCTCTTGTCTGGTTCGCTCTCTTATCTGGCTCGCTCTCATTTCTGGCTCGCTCGCTCTCATATCTGGCTCGCTCGCCTGCTCTCTTGTCTGGTTCGCTCTCTTATCTGGCTCGCTCTCATATCTGGCTCGCTCGCTTGCTCTCATGTCTGGCTCGCTCTCATATCTGGCTCGCTCGCTTGCTCTCATGTCTGGCTCGCTTGCTCTCATATCTGGCTCGCTCGCTTGCTCTCATGTCTGGCTCGCTCGCTCTCATATCTGGCTCGCTCTTTTCAGCAATTAGTCCAACAGCACTCACGGGTTCAAGTAAAAAACACAACAGTGTTTATTTAAACCATGTTCAAATGCAACGTTTCAGTGATATCCACCACCTTTTTCAAGCATGGCTCGCTCTTTTGCTCTCTTGTCTGGTTCGCTCTCATATCTGGCTCGCTCTCATATCTTGCTCGCTTCCATATCTGGCTCGCTCGCTTGCTCTCATATCTGGCTCGCTCGCTCTCATATCTGGCTCGCTCGCTTGCTCTCATGTCTGGCTCGCTCGCTCTCATATCTTACTCGCTCGCTTTCTCTCATGTCTGGTTCGCTTGCTCTCATATCTGGCTCGCTCGCTTGCTCTCTTGTCTGGTTCGCTCTCTTATCTGGCTCGCTCTCATATCTTGCTCGCTCGCTTGCTCTCATGTCTGGCTCGCTCTCATATCTGGCTCGCTCGCTTGCTCTCATGTCTGGCTCGCTCGCTCTCATATCTGGCTCGCTCACTTGCTCTCATGTCTGGCTCGCTCGCTCTCATATCTGGCTCGCTCGATTGCTCTCATGTCTGGCTCACTCGCTCTCATATCTGGCTCGCTTGCTTGCTCTCATGTCTTGCTCGCTCTCGCTCGCTTGCTCTCATGTCTGGCTCGCTTGCTCTCATATCTGGCTCGCTCGCTTGCTCTCTTGTCTGGTTCGCTTTCTTATCTGGCTCGCTCTCATATCTTGCTCGCTCGCTTGCTCTCATGTCTGGCTCGCTCTCATATCTGGCTCGCTCGCTTGCTCTCATGTCTGGCTCACTCGCTCTCATATCTGGCTCGCTCGATTGCTCTCATGTCTGGCTCACTTGCTCTCATACCTGGCTCGCTGGCTTGCTCTCATGTCTGGCTCGCTCGCTCTCATATCTGGCTCGCTCGCATATCTGGCTCGCTCGCTTGCTCTCTTGTCTGACTTGCTCTCTTATCTGGCTCGCTCGCATATCTGGCTTGCTCGCTTGCTCTCATCTGGCTCGCTCGCTTGCTCTCATATCTGGCTCGCTCGCTTGCTCTCTTGTCTGGCTCGCTCTCTTATCTCGCTCGCTCTCATATCTGGCTCGCTCGCTTGCTCTCATGTCTGGCTCGCTCGCTCTCATATCTGGCTCGCTCGCTTGCTCTCATGTCTGGCTCGCTCGATCTCATATCTGGCTCGCTCGCTCGCATATCTGGCTCGCTCGCTTGCTCTCTTGTCTTCGCTCTCTTATCTGGCTCGCTCTCATATCTTGCTCGCTTGCTTGCTCTCATGTCTGGCTCGCTCTTATATCTGGCTTGTTCGCTTGCTCTCATGTCTGGCTCACTCGCTCTCATATTTGGCTCGCTCGCTTGCTCTCATGTCTGGCTCGATCGCTCTCATATCTGGCTCGCTGGCTTACTCTCATGTCTGGCTCGCTTGCTCTTATATCTGGCTCGCTCGCTTGCTCTCATGTCTGGCTCGCTTGCTCTCACACCTGGCTCGCTCGCTTGCTCTCATGTCTGGCTCGCTTTCTCTCATATCTGGCTCGCTCGCTCGCATATCTGGCTCGCTCGCTTGCTCTCTTGTCTGGCTCACTCTCTTATCTGGCTCGCTCGCTCGCATATCTGGCTCCCTCGCTCTCATATCTGGCTCGCTCGCTTGCTCTCATATCTGGCTCGCTTGCTTGCTCTCTTGTCTGGCTCGCTCTCTTATCTCGCTCGCTCTCATATCTGGCTCGCTCGCTTGCTCTCTTGTCTGGTTCGCTCTCTTATCTGGCTCGCTCTCATATCTGGCTCGCTCGCTTGCTCTCATGTCTGGCTCGCTCTCATATCTGGCTCGCTCGCTTGCTCTCATGTCTGGCTCGCTCGCTCTCATATCTGGCTCGCTCGCTTGCTCTCATGTCTGGCTCGCTCGCTCTCATATCTGGCTGGCTCGATTGCTCTCATGTCTAGCTCGCTTGCTCTCATACCTGGCTCGCTCGCTTGCTCTCATGTCTGGCTCGCTCGCTCTCATATCTGGCTTGCTCGCTCGCATATCTGTCTCGCTCGCTTGCTCTCTTGTCTGGCTCACTCTCTTATCTGGCTCGCTCGCATATCTGGCTCGCTCGCTTGCTCTCTTGTCTGGCTCGCTCTCTTATCTGACTCGCTCGCTCGCATATCTGGCTCGCTCGCTTGCTCTCATCTGGCTCGCTCGCTTGCTCTCATATCTGCCTCGCTCACTTGCTCTCTTGTCTGGCTCGCTCTCTTATCTGGCTCGCTCGCATATGTGGCTCGCTCGATCTCATATCTTGCTCGCTGGCTTGCTCTCATGTCTGGCTCACTCGCTCTCATATCTGGCTCGCTCGCTTGCTCTCATGTCTGGCTCGCTCGCTCTCATATCTTACTCGCTCGCTTGCTCTCATGTCTGGCTCGCTTGCTCTCATATCTGGCTCGCTCGCTTGCTCTCTTGTCTGGTTCGCTCTCTTATCTGGCTCGCTCTCATATCTTGCACGCTCGCTTGCTCTCATGTCTGGCTCGCTCTCATATCTGGCTCGCTCGCTTGCTCTCATGTCTGGCTCGCTCGCTCTCATATCTGGCTCGCTCGCTTGCTCTCATGTCTGGCTCGCTCGCTCTCATATCTGGCTCGTTCGATTGCTCTCATGTCTGGCTCACTCGCTCTCATATCCGGCTAGCTTGCTTGCTCTATTGTCTGGCTCGCTCTCTTATCTGGCTCGCTCTCTTATCTGGCTCGCTCGCTCGCATTTCTGGCTCCCTCGCTTATCTGGCTCGCTCGCTCACATATCTTGCTCGCTCATTTGCTCTCATGTCTGGCTCGCTCGCTCTCATATCTGGCTCGCTCGCTTGCTCTCACATCTGGCTCGCTTGCTTGCTCTCATATCTGGCTTGCTCGCTTGCTCTTATATCTGGCTCGCTCGCTTGCTCTCATGTCTGGCTCGCTCGCTCTCATTTCTGGCTCGCTCGCTTGCTCTCATGTCTGGCTCGCTCGCTCTCATATCTGGCTCGCTCGCTTGCTCTCATGTCTGGTTCGCTCGCTCTCATTTCTGGCTCGCTCGCTTGCTCTCTTGTCTGGTTCGCTCTCTTATCTGGCTCGCTCTCATATCTGGCTCGCTCGCTCTCATATCTGGCTCGCTCGCCTGCTCTCTTGTCTGGTTCGCTCTCTTATCTGGCTCGCTCTCATATCTGGCTCGCTCGCTTGCTCTCATGTCTGGCTCGCTCTCATATCTGGCTCGCTCGCTTGCTCTCATGTCTGGCTCGCTCGCTCTCATATCTGGCTCGCTCGCTTGCTCTCATGTCTGGCTCGCTCGCTCTCATATCTGGCTCGCTCTTTTCAGCAATTAGTCCAACAGCACTCACGGGTTCAAGTAAAAAACACAACGGTATTTATTTAAACCATGTTCAAATGCAACGTTTCAGTGCTATCCACCACCTTTTTCAAGCATGGCTCGCTCTTTTGCTCTCTTGTCTGGTTCGCTCTCATATCTGGCTCGCTCTCATATCTTGCTCGCTTCCATATCTGGCTCGCTCGCTTGCTCTCATATCTGGCTCGCTCGCTCTCATATCTGGCTCGCTCGCTTGCTCTCATGTCTGGCTCGCTCGCTCTCATATCTTACTCGCTCGCTTGCTCTCATGTCTGGCTCGCTTGCTCTCATATCTGGCTCGCTCGCTTGCTCTCTTGTCTGGTTCGCTCTCTTATCTGGCTCGCTCTCATATCTTGCTCGCTCGCTTGCTCTCATGTCTGGCTCGCTCTCATATCTGGCTCGCTCGCTTGCTCTCATGTCTGGCTCGCTCGCTCTCATATCTGGCTCGCTCGCTTGCTCTCATGTCTGGCTCGCTCGCTCTCATATCTGGCTCGCTCGATTGCTCTCATGTCTGGCTCACTCGCTCTCATATCTGGCTCGCTTGCTTGCTCTCAAGTCTTGCTCGCTCTCGCTCGCTTGCTCTCATGTCTGGCTCGCTTGCTCTCATATCTGGCTCGCTCGCTTGCTCTCTTGTCTGGTTCGCTTTCTTATCTGGCTCGCTCTCATATCTTGCTCGCTCGCTTGCTCTCATGTCTGGCTCGCTCTCATATCTGGCTCGCTCGCTTGCTCTCATGTCTGGCTCGCTCGCTCTCATATCTGGCTCGCTCGCTTGCTCTCATGTCTGGCTCACTCGCTCTCATATCTGGCTCGCTCGCTTGCTCTCTTTTCTGGCTCGCTCTATTATCTGACTTGCCCGCATATCTGGCTCGCTCGATCTCATATTTTGCTCGCTCGCTTGCTCTCATGTCTGGCTCACTCGCTCTCATATCTGGCTCGCTCGCTTGCTCTCATGTCTGGCTCGCTCGCTCTCATATCTTGCTCGCTCGCTTGCTCTCATGTCTGGCTCGCTCGCTCTCATATCTGGCTCGCTCCCTTGCACTCATGGCTCGCTCGATTGCTCTCATATCTGGCTCGCTCGCTTGCTCTCATGTCTTGATCGCTCGCTTGCTCTCATGTCTGGCTCGCTCACTCTCATATCTGGCTCGCTCGCTTGATCTCATGTCTGGCTCGCTCGCTCTCATATCTGACTCGCTCGCTTGCTCTCATGTCTGGCTCGCTCGCTCTCATATCTGGCTCGCTCGCTTGCTCTCATGTCTGGTTCGCTCGCTCTCATTTCTGGCTCGCTCGCTTGCTCTCTTGTCTGGTTCGCTCTCTTATCTGGCTCGCTCTCATTTCTGGCTCGCTCGCTCTCATATCTGGCTCGCTCGCCTGCTCTCTTGTCTGGTTCGCTCTCTTATCTGGCTCGCTCTCATATCTGGCTCGCTCGCTTGCTCTCATGTCTGGCTCGCTCTCATATCTGGCTCGCTCGCTTGCTCTCATGTCTGGCTCGCTTGCTCTCATATCTGGCTCGCTCGCTTGCTCTCATGTCTGGCTCGCTCGCTCTCATATCTGGCTCGCTCTTTTCAGCAATTAGTCCAACAGCACTCACGGGTTCAAGTAAAAAACACAACAGTGTTTATTTAAACCATGTTCAAATGCAACGTTTCAGTGATATCCACCACCTTTTTCAAGCATGGCTCGCTCTTTTGCTCTCTTGTCTGGTTCGCTCTCATATCTGGCTCGCTCTCATATCTTGCTCGCTTCCATATCTGGCTCGCTCGCTTGCTCTCATATCTGGCTCGCTCGCTCTCATATCTGGCTCGCTCGCTTGCTCTCATGTCTGGCTCGCTCGCTCTCATATCTTACTCGCTCGCTTTCTCTCATGTCTGGTTCGCTTGCTCTCATATCTGGCTCGCTCGCTTGCTCTCTTGTCTGGTTCGCTCTCTTATCTGGCTCGCTCTCATATCTTGCTCGCTCGCTTGCTCTCATGTCTGGCTCGCTCTCATATCTGGCTCGCTCGCTTGCTCTCATGTCTGGCTCGCTCGCTCTCATATCTGGCTCGCTCACTTGCTCTCATGTCTGGCTCGCTCGCTCTCATATCTGGCTCGCTCGATTGCTCTCATGTCTGGCTCACTCGCTCTCATATCTGGCTCGCTTGCTTGCTCTCATGTCTTGCTCGCTCTCGCTCGCTTGCTCTCATGTCTGGCTCGCTTGCTCTCATATCTGGCTCGCTCGCTTGCTCTCTTGTCTGGTTCGCTTTCTTATCTGGCTCGCTCTCATATCTTGCTCGCTCGCTTGCTCTCATGTCTGGCTCGCTCTCATATCTGGCTCGCTCGCTTGCTCTCATGTCTGGCTCACTCGCTCTCATATCTGGCTCGCTCGATTGCTCTCATGTCTGGCTCACTTGCTCTCATACCTGGCTCGCTGGCTTGCTCTCATGTCTGGCTCGCTCGCTCTCATATCTGGCTCGCTCGCATATCTGGCTCGCTCGCTTGCTCTCTTGTCTGACTTGCTCTCTTATCTGGCTCGCTCGCATATCTGGCTTGCTCGCTTGCTCTCATCTGGCTCGCTCGCTTGCTCTCATATCTGGCTCGCTCGCTTGCTCTCTTGTCTGGCTCGCTCTCTTATCTCGCTCGCTCTCATATCTGGCTCGCTCGCTTGCTCTCATGTCTGGCTCGCTCGCTCTCATATCTGGCTCGCTCGCTTGCTCTCATGTCTGGCTCGCTCGATCTCATATCTGGCTCGCTCGCTCGCATATCTGGCTCGCTCGCTTGCTCTCTTGTCTTCGCTCTCTTATCTGGCTCGCTCTCATATCTTGCTCGCTTGCTTGCTCTCATGTCTGGCTCGCTCTTATATCTGGCTTGTTCGCTTGCTCTCATGTCTGGCTCACTCGCTCTCATATTTGGCTCGCTCGCTTGCTCTCATGTCTGGCTCGATCGCTCTCATATCTGGCTCGCTGGCTTGCTCTCATGTCTGGCTCGCTTGCTCTTATATCTGGCTCGCTCGCTTGCTCTCATGTCTGGCTCGCTTGCTCTCACACCTGGCTCGCTCGCTTGCTCTCATGTCTGGCTCGCTTTCTCTCATATCTGGCTCGCTCGCTCGCATATCTGGCTCGCTCGCTTGCTCTCTTGTCTGGCTCACTCTCTTATCTGGCTCGCTCGCTCGCATATCTGGCTCCCTCGCTCTCATATCTGGCTCGCTCGCTTGCTCTCATATCTGGCTCGCTTGCTTGCTCTCTTGTCTGGCTCGCTCTCTTATCTCGCTCGCTCTCATATCTGGCTCGCTCGCTTGCTCTCTTGTCTGGTTCGCTCTCTTATCTGGCTCGCTCTCATATCTGGCTCGCTCGCTTGCTCTCATGTCTGGCTCGCTCTCATATCTGGCTCGCTCGCTTGCTCTCATGTCTGGCTCGCTCGCTCTCATATCTGGCTCGCTCGCTTGCTCTCATGTCTGGCTCGCTCGCTCTCATATCTGGCTCGCTCTTTTCAGCAATTAGTCCAACAGCACTCACGGGTTCAAGTAAAAAACACAACGGTATTTATTTAAACCATGTTCAAATGCAACGTTTCAGTGCTATCCACCACCTTTTTCAAGCATGGCTCGCTCTTTTGCTCTCTTGTCTGGTTCGCTCTCATATCTGGCTCGCTCTCATATCTTGCTCGCTTCCATATCTGGCTCGCTCGCTTGCTCTCATATCTGGCTCGCTCGCTCTCATATCTGGCTCGCTCGCTTGCTCTCATGTCTGGCTCGCTCGCTCTCATATCTTACTCGCTCGCTTGCTCTCATGTCTGGCTCGCTTGCTCTCATATCTGGCTCGCTCGCTTGCTCTCTTGTCTGGTTCGCTCTCTTATCTGGCTCGCTCTCATATCTTGCTCGCTCGCTTGCTCTCATGTCTGGCTCGCTCTCATATCTGGCTCGCTCGCTTGCTCTCATGTCTGGCTCGCTCGCTCTCATATCTGGCTCGCTCGCTTGCTCTCATGTCTGGCTCGCTCGCTCTCATATCTGGCTCGCTCGATTGCTCTCATGTCTGGCTCACTCGCTCTCATATCTGGCTCGCTTGCTTGCTCTCAAGTCTTGCTCGCTCTCGCTCGCTTGCTCTCATGTCTGGCTCGCTTGCTCTCATATCTGGCTCGCTCGCTTGCTCTCTTGTCTGGTTCGCTTTCTTATCTGGCTCGCTCTCATATCTTGCTCGCTCGCTTGCTCTCATGTCTGGCTCGCTCTCATATCTGGCTCGCTCGCTTGCTCTCATGTCTGGCTCGCTCGCTCTCATATCTGGCTCGCTCGCTTGCTCTCATGTCTGGCTCACTCGCTCTCATATCTGGCTCGCTCGCTTGCTCTCTTTTCTGGCTCGCTCTATTATCTGACTTGCCCGCATATCTGGCTCGCTCGATCTCATATTTTGCTCGCTCGCTTGCTCTCATGTCTGGCTCACTCGCTCTCATATCTGGCTCGCTCGCTTGCTCTCATGTCTGGCTCGCTCGCTCTCATATCTTGCTCGCTCGCTTGCTCTCATGTCTGGCTCGCTCGCTCTCATATCTGGCTCGCTCCCTTGCACTCATGGCTCGCTCGATTGCTCTCATATCTGGCTCGCTCGCTTGCTCTCATGTCTTGATCGCTCGCTTGCTCTCATGTCTGGCTCGCTCACTCTCATATCTGGCTCGCTCGCTTGATCTCATGTCTGGCTCGCTCGCTCTCATATCTGACTCGCTCGCTTGCTCTCATGTCTGGCTCGCTCTCATATCTGGCTCGCTCGCTTGCTCTCATGTCTGGTTCGCTCGCTCTCATTTCTGGCTCGCTCGCTTGCTCTCTTGTCTGGTTCGCTCTCTTATCTGGCTCGCTCTCATTTCTGGCTCGCTCGCTCTCATATCTGGCTCGCTCGCCTGCTCTCTTGTCTGGTTCGCTCTCTTATCTGGCTCGCTCTCATATCTGGCTCGCTCGCTTGCTCTCATGTCTGGCTCGCTCTCATATCTGGCTCGCTCGCTTGCTCTCATGTCTGGCTCGCTTGCTCTCATATCTGGCTCGCTCGCTTGCTCTCATGTCTGGCTCGCTCGCTCTCATATCTGGCTCGCTCTTTTCAGCAATTAGTCCAACAGCACTCACGGGTTCAAGTAAAAAACACAACAGTGTTTATTTAAACCATGTTCAAATGCAACGTTTCAGTGATATCCACCACCTTTTTCAAGCATGGCTCGCTCTTTTGCTCTCTTGTCTGGTTCGCTCTCATATCTGGCTCGCTCTCATATCTTGCTCGCTTCCATATCTGGCTCGCTCGCTTGCTCTCATATCTGGCTCGCTCGCTCTCATATCTGGCTCGCTCGCTTGCTCTCATGTCTGGCTCGCTCGCTCTCATATCTTACTCGCTCGCTTTCTCTCATGTCTGGTTCGCTTGCTCTCATATCTGGCTCGCTCGCTTGCTCTCTTGTCTGGTTCGCTCTCTTATCTGGCTCGCTCTCATATCTTGCTCGCTCGCTTGCTCTCATGTCTGGCTCGCTCTCATATCTGGCTCGCTCGCTTGCTCTCATGTCTGGCTCGCTCGCTCTCATATCTGGCTCGCTCACTTGCTCTCATGTCTGGCTCGCTCGCTCTCATATCTGGCTCGCTCGATTGCTCTCATGTCTGGCTCACTCGCTCTCATATCTGGCTCGCTTGCTTGCTCTCATGTCTTGCTCGCTCTCGCTCGCTTGCTCTCATGTCTGGCTCGCTTGCTCTCATATCTGGCTCGCTCGCTTGCTCTCTTGTCTGGTTCGCTTTCTTATCTGGCTCGCTCTCATATCTTGCTCGCTCGCTTGCTCTCATGTCTGGCTCGCTCTCATATCTGGCTCGCTCGCTTGCTCTCATGTCTGGCTCACTCGCTCTCATATCTGGCTCGCTCGATTGCTCTCATGTCTGGCTCACTTGCTCTCATACCTGGCTCGCTGGCTTGCTCTCATGTCTGGCTCGCTCGCTCTCATTTCTGGCTCGCTCGCATATCTGGCTCGCTCGCTTGGTCTCTTGTCTGACTTGCTCTCTTATCTGGCTCGCTCGCATATCTGGCTTGCTCGCTTGCTCTCATCTGGCTCGCTCGCTTGCTCTCATATCTGGCTCGCTCGCTTGCTCTCTTGTCTGGCTCGCTCTCTTATCTCGCTCGCTCTCATATCTGGCTCGCTCGCTTGCTCTCATGTCTGGCTCGCTCGCTCTCATATCTGGCTCGCTCGCTTGCTCTCATGTCTGGCTCGCTCGATCTCATATCTGGCTCGCTCGCTCGCATATCTGGCTCGCTCGCTTGCTCTCTTGTCTTCGCTCTCTTATCTGGCTCGCTCTCATATCTTGCTCGCTTGCTTGCTCTCATGTCTGGCTCGCTCTTATATCTGGCTTGTTCGCTTGCTCTCATGTCTGGCTCACTTGCTCTCATATTTGGCTCGCTCGCTTGCTCTCATGTCTGGCTCGATCGCTCTCATATCTGGCTCGCTGGCTTGCTCTCATGTCTGGCTCGCTTGCTCTTATATCTGGCTCGCTCGCTTGCTCTCATGTCTGGCTCGCTTGCTCTCACACCTGGCTCGCTCGCTTGCTCTCATGTCTGGCTCGCTTTCTCTCATATCTGGCTCGCTCGCTCGCATATCTGGCTCGCTCGCTTGCTCTCTTGTCTGGCTCACTCTCTTATCTGGCTCGCTCGCTCGCATATCTGGCTCCCTCGCTCTCATATCTGGCTCGCTCGCTTGCTCTCATATCTGGCTCGCTTGCTTGCTCTCTTGTCTGGCTCGCTCTCTTATCTCGCTCGCTCTCATATCTGGCTCGCTCGCTTGCTCTCATATCTGGCTCGCTCACTTGCTCTCTTGTCTGGCTTGCTCTCTTATCTGGCTCGCTCGCATAACTGGCTCGCTCGATCTCATATCTTTTTTCGCTGGCTTGCTCTCATGTCTGGCTCACTCGCTCTCATATCTGGCTCGCTCGCTTGCTCTCATGTCTGGCTCGCTCTCATATCTGGCTCGCTCGCTTGCTCTCATGTCTGGCTCGCTCGCTCTCATATCTGTCTCGCTCGCTTGCTCTCATATCTGGCTCGCTCGCTTGCTCTCTTGTCTGGCTCGCTCTCTTATCTCGTTCACTCTCATATCTGGCTCGCTCGCTCTCATATCTGTCTCGCTCGCTTGCTCTCATATCTGGCTCGCTCGCTTGCTCTCTTGTCTGACTTGCTCTCTTATCTGGCTCGCTCGCATATCTGGCTTGCTCGCTTGCTCTCATCTGGCTCGCTCGCTTGCTCTCATATCTGGCTCGCTCGCTTGCTCTCTTGTCTGGCTCGCTCTCTTATCTCGCTCGCTCTCATATCTGGCTCGCTCGCTTGCTCTCATGTCTGGCTCGCTCGCTCTCATATCTGGCTCGCTCGCTTGCTCTCATGTCTGGCTCGCTCGATCTCATATCTGGCTCGCTCGCTCGCATATCTGGCTCGCTCGCTTGCTCTCTTGTCTTCGCTCTCTTATCTGGCTCGCTCTCATATCTTGCTCGCTTGCTTGCTCTCATGTCTGGCTCGCTCTTATATCTGGCTTGTTCGCTTGCTCTCATGTCTGGCTCACTCGCTCTCATATTTGGCTCGCTCGCTTGCTCTCATGTCTGGCTCGATCGCTCTCATATCTGGCTCGCTGGCTTGCTCTCATGTCTGGCTCGCTTGCTCTTATATCTGGCTCGCTCGCTTGCTCTCATGTCTGGCTCGCTTGCTCTCACACCTGGCTCGCTCGCTTGCTCTCATGTCTGGCTCGCTTTCTCTCATATCTGGCTCGCTCGCTCGCATATCTGGCTCGCTCGCTTGCTCTCTTGTCTGGCTCACTCTCTTATCTGGCTCGCTCGCTCGCATATCTGGCTCCCTCGCTCTCATATCTGGCTCGCTCGCTTGCTCTCATATCTGGCTCGCTTGCTTGCTCTCTTGTCTGGCTCGCTCTCTTATCTCGCTCGCTCTCATATCTGGCTCGCTCGCTTGCTCTCATATCTGGCTCGCTCACTTGCTCTCTTGTCTGGCTTGCTCTCTTATCTGGCTCGCTCGCATAACTGGCTCGCTCGATCTCATATCTTTTTTCGCTGGCTTGCTCTCATGTCTGGCTCACTCGCTCTCATATCTGGCTCGCTCGCTTGCTCTCATGTCTGGCTCGCTCTCATATCTGGCTCGCTCGCTTGCTCTCATGTCTGGCTCGCTCGCTCTCATATCTGTCTCGCTCGCTTGCTCTCATATCTGGCTCGCTCGCTTGCTCTCTTGTCTGGCTCGCTCTCTTATCTCGTTCACTCTCATATCTGGCTCGCTCGCTCTCATATCTTGCTCGCTCGCTTGCTCTCATGTCTGGATCGCTCACTCTCATATCTGGCTCTCTCGCTTGCTCTCATGTCTGGCTCGCTCGCTCTCATATCTTGCTCGCTCGCTTGCTCTCATGTCTGGATCGCTCACTCTCATATCTGGCTCGCTCGCTTGCTCTCATGTCTGGCTCGCTCGCTCTCATATCTTGCTCGCTCGCTTGCTCTCATGTCTGGATCGCTCACTCTCATATCTGGCTCGCTCGCTCTCATATCTTGCTCGCTCGCTTGCTCTCATGTCTGGATCGCTCACTCTCATATCTGGCTCGCTCGCTTGCTCTCATGTCTGGCTCGCTCGCTCTCATATCTTGCTCGCTCGCTTGCTCTCATGTCTGGATCGCTCACTCTCATATCTGGCTCGCTCGCTTGCTCTCATGTCTGGCTCGCTCGCTCTCATATCTTGCTCGCTCGCTCGCTCTCATATCTGGCTCGCTCGCTCTCATATCTTGCTCGCTCGCTTGCTCTCTTGTTTGGTTCGCTCTCTTATCTGGCTCGCTTGCTCTCATATCTGGCTCGCTTGCTTGCTCTCATATCTGGCTCGCTCGCTTGCTCTCTTGTTTGGCTCGCTCTCTTATCTTGCTCGTTCTCATATCTGGCTCGCTCGCTTGCTCTCTTGTCTGGTTCGCTCTCTTATCTGGCTCGCTTGCTCTCATATCTTGCTCGCTCACTTGCTCTCATATCTTGCTCGCTCGCTTGCTCTCATGTCTGGCTCGCTCGCTCTCATATCTGGCTCGCTCGCTTGCTCTCATGGTTGGCTCGCTTGCTCTCATATATGGCTCGCTCGCTTGCTCTCATATCTGGCTCGCTTGCTCTCACAGCTGGCTCGCTCGCTTGCTCTCATGTCTGGCTCGCTCGCTCTCATATCTGGCTCGCTCGCTCGCATATCTGGCTCGCTCACTTGCTCTGTTGTCTGGCTCACTCTCTTATCTGTCTCGCTCGCTCGTATATCTGGCTCCCTCGCTCTCATATCTGGCTCGCTCGCTTGCTCTCATATCTGGCTCGCTCGCTTGCTCTCTTGTCTGGCTTGCTCTCTTATCTCGCTCGCTCTCATATCTGGCTCGCTCGCTTGCTCTCATATCTGGCTCGCTCGCTTGCTCTCATATCTGGCTCGCTCATTTGCTCTCTTGTCTGGCTCGCTTTCTTATCTGGCTCGCTCGCATAACTGGCTCGCTCGATCTCATATCTTTCTCGCTGGCTTGCACTCATGTTTGGCTCACTCGCTCTCATATCTGGCTCGCTCGCTTGCTCTCATGTCTGGCTAGCTCGCTCTCATATCTTGCTCGCTCGCTTGCTCTCATGTCTGGCTCGCTCACTCTCATATTTGGCTCGCTCGCTTGCTCTCATATCTGGCTCGCTCGCTTGCTCTCTTGTCTGACTCGCTCTCTTATCTCGCTCGCTCTCATATCTGGCTCGCTCGCTTGCTCTCATATCTGGCTCGCTCGCTTGCTCTCATATCTGGCTCGCTCACTTGCTCTCTTGTCTGGCTCGCTCTCTTATCTGACTTGCTCGCATATCTGGCTCGCTCGATCTCATATCTTGCTCGCTCGCTTGCTCTCATGTCTGGCTCACTTGCACTCATATCTGGCTCGCTTGCTCTCATGTCTGGCTCGCTCGCTCTCATATCTTGCTCGCTCGCTTGCTCTCATGTCTGGCTCGCTCGCTCTCATCTGGCTCGCTCGCTTGCTCTCATGTCTGGCTCGCTCACTCTCATATCTGGCTCGCTCGCTTGCTCTCATGTCTGGCTCCCTCGCTCTCATATCTGGCTCGCTCGCTTGCTCTCATGTCTGTCTCGCTCGCTCTCATATCTGGCTTGCTCGCTTCCTCTCATATCTGGCTCGCTCGCTTGCTCTCATGTCTGGCTCGCTCGCTCTCATATCTGGCTCGCTCGCTTGCTCTCTTGTCTGATTCGCTCTCTTATCTGGCTCGCTTGCTCTCATATCTGTCTCGCTGGCTTGCTCTCTTATCTGGCTCGCTCTCTTATCTCGCTCGCTCTCATATCTGGCTCGCTCGCTTGCTCTTATATCTGGCTCGCTCGCTTGCTCTCATATCTGGCTCGCTCACTTGCTCTCTTGTCTGTCTCGCTCTCTTATCTGACTTGCTCGCATATCTGGCTCGCTCGATCTCATATCTTGCTCGCTCGCTTGCTCTCATGTCTGGCTCACTCGCTCTCATATCTGGCTCGCTTGCTCTCATGTCTGGCTCGCTCGCTCTCATATCTGGCTCGCTCGCTTGCTCTCATGTCTGGCTCGCTCGCTCTCATATCTGGCTCGCTCGCTTGCTCTCATGTCTGGCTCGCTCGCTCTCATATCTGGCTCGCTCGCTTGCTCTCTTGTTTGGTTCGCTCTCTTATCTGGCTCGCTTGCTCTCATATCTGGCTCGCTCGCTTGCTCTCATATCTGGCTCGCTCGCTTGCTCTCTTGTCTGGCTCGCTCTCTTATCTTGCTTGTTCTCATATCTGGCTCGCTCGCTTGCTCTCTTGTCTGGTTCGCTCTCTTATCTGGCTCGCTTGCTCTCATATCTTGCTTGCTCGCTTGCTCTCATATCTTGCTCGCTCGCTTGCTCTCATGTCTGGCTCGATCGCTCTCATGTTTGGCTCGCTCGCTTGCTCTCATGGTTGGCTCGCTTGCTCTCATATATGGCTCGCTCGCTTGCTCTCACTTCTGGCTCGCTTGCTCTCACACCTGGCTCGCTCGCTTGCTCTCATGTCTGGCTCGCTCGCTCTCATATCTGGCTCGCTCGCATATCTGGCTCGCTCACTTGCTCTCTTGTCTGGCTCACTCTCTTATCTGGCTCGCTCGCTCGCATATCTGGCTCCCTCGCTCTCATATCTGGCTCGCTCACTTGCTCTCATATCTGGCTCGCTCGCTTGCTCTCTTGTCTGGCTCGCTCTCTTATCTCGCTCGCTCTCATATCTGGCACGCTCGCTTGCTCTCATATCTGATTCGCTCGCTTGCTCTCATATCTGGCTCGCTCACTTGCTCTCTTGTCTGGCTCGCTCTCTTATCTGGCTCGCTCGCATAACTGGCTCGCTCGATCTCATATCTTTCTCACTGGCTTGCACTCATGTCTGGCTCACTCGCTCTCATATCTGGCTCGCTCGCTTGCTCTCATGTCTGGCTCGCTCGCTCTCATATCTTGCTCGCTCGCTTGCTCTCATGTCTGGCTCGCTCGCTTGCTCTCATATCTGGCTCGCTCGCTTGCTCTCATATCTGGCTCGCTCACTTGCTCTCTTGTCTGGCTCGCTCTCTTATCTGACTCGCTCACATAACTGGCTCGCTCGATCTCATATCTTTCTCGCTGGCTTGCTCTCATGTCTGGCTCACTCGCTCTCATATCTGGCTCGCTCGCTTGCTCTCATGTCTGGCTCGCTCTCATGTCTGTCTCGCTCGCTCTCATATCTGGCTCGCTCGCTTGCTCTCATGTCTGGCTCGCTCGCTCTCATATCTGGCTCGCTCGTTTGCTCTCATGTCTGGCTCGCTTGCTCTCATATCTGTTTCGCTCGCTTGCTCTCATATCTGGCTCGCTCGCTTGCTCTCTTGTCTGGCTCGCTCTCTTATCTCGCTCGCTCTCATATCTGGCTCGCTCGCTTGCTCTCATATCTGGCTCGCTCGCTTGCTCTCAAATCTGGCTCGCTCACTTGCTCTCTTGTCTGGTTCGCTCTCTTATCTGACTTGCTCGCATATCTGGCTCGCTCAAACTCATATCTTGCTCGCTCGCTTGCTCTCATGTCTGGCTCACTCGCTCTCATATCTTGCTCGATTGCTCTCATGTCTGGCTCGCTCGCTCTCATATCTTGCTTGCTCGCTTGCTCTCTTGTCTGGATCGCTCTCATATCTGGCTCGCTTGCTCTCTTGTCTGGCTCACTCTCTTATCTGGCTCGCTCGCGCGCATATCTGTCTCGCTCGCTTGCTCTCATCTGGCTCGCTCGCTTGCTCTCATATCTTGCTTGCTCGCTTGCTCTCATGTCTGGCTCGCTTGCTCTCATGTCTGGCTCGCTCACTCTCATATCTGGCTCGCTCGCTTGCTCTCATGTCTGTCTCGCTCGCTCTCATATCTGGCTTGCTCGCTTGCTCTCATGTCTGGCTCGCTCACTTTCATATCTGGCTCGCTCGCTTGCTCTCATGTCTGGCTCGCTCGCTCTCATATCTGGCTCGCTCGCTTGCTCTCATGTCTGTCTCGCTCGCTCTCATATCTGGCTTGCTCGCTTGCTCTCATGTCTGGCTCGCTCGCTCTCATATCTGGCTCGCTCGCTTGCTCTCTTGTTTGGTTCGCTCTCTTATCTGGCTCGCTTGCTCTCATATCTGGCTCGCTCGCTTGCTCTCATATCTGGCTCGCTCGCTTGCTCTCTTGTCTGGCTCGCTCTCTTATCTTGCTCGTTCTCATATCTGGCTCGCTCGCTTGCTCTCTTGTCTGGTTCGCTCTCATATCTGGCTCGCTTGCTCTCATATCTTGCTTGCTCGCTTGCTCTCATATCTTGCTCGCTCGCTTGCTCTCATGTCTGGCTCGATCGCTCTCATATTTGGCTCGCTCGCTTGCTCTCATGGTTGGCTAGCTTGCTCTCATATATGGCTCGCTCGCTTGCTCTCATGTCTGGCTCGCTTGCTCTCACACCTGGCTCGCTCGCTTGCTCTCATGTCTGGCTCGCTCGTTCTCATATCTGGCTCGCTCGCATATCTGGCTCGCTCACTTGCTCTCTTGTCTGGCTCACTCTCTTATCTGGCTCGCTCGCTCGCATATCTGGCTCCCTCGCTCTCATATCTGGCTCGCTCGCTTGCTCTCATATCTGGCTCGCTCGCTTGCTCTCTTGTCTGGCTCGCTCTCTTATCTCGCTCGCTCTCATATCTGGCTCGCTCGCTTGCTCTCATATCTGGCTCGCTCGCTTGCTCTCATATCTGGCTCGCTCACTTGCTCTCTTGTCTGGCTCGCTCTCTTATCTGGCTCGCTCGCATAACTGGCTCGCTCGATCTCATATCTTTCTCGCTGGCTTGCACTCATGTCTGGCTCACTCGCTCTCATATCTGGCTCGCTCGCTTGCTCTCATGTCTGGCTCGCTCGCTCTCATATCTTGCACGCTCGCTTGCTCTCATGTCTGGCTCGCTCGCTCTCATATCTGGCTCGCTCGCTTGCTCTCTTGTCTGGCTCGCTCTCTTATCTCGCTCGCTCTCATATCTGGCTCGCTCGCTTGCTCTCATATCTGGCTCGCTCGCTTGCTCTCATATCTGGCTCGCTCACTTGCTCTCTTGTCTGGCTCGCTCTCTTATCTGACTTGCTCGCATATCTGGCTCGCTCGATCTCATATCTTGCTCGCTCGCTTGCTCTCATGTCTGGCTCACTCGCACTCATGTCTGGCTCGCTCACTCTCATATCTGGCTCGCTCGCTTGCTCTCATGTCTGTCTCGCTCGCTCTCATATCTGGCTCGCTCGCTTCCTCTCATGTCTGGCTCGCTTGCTTCCTCTCATGTCTGGCTCGCTCGATGTCATATCTTGCTCGCTCGCTTGCTTTCATGTCTGGCTCGCTTGCTCTCATATCTGACTCGCTCGCTTGCTCTCATGTCTGGCTCGCTCGATGTCATATCTTGCTCGCTCGCTTGCTTTCATGTCTGGCTCGCTTGCTCTCAAATCTGACTCGCTCGCTTGCTCTCATGTCTGGCTCGCTCGATGTCATATCTTGCTCGCTCGCTTGCTTTCATGTCTGGCTCGAATGCTCTCATATCTGGCTCGCTCGCTTGCTCTCATGTCTGGCTCGCTTGCTCTCATATCTGACTCGCTCGCTTACTCTCATGTCTGGCTCGCTCGCTCTCATATCTGGCTCGCTCGATTGCTCTCATGTCTGGCTCACTTGCTCTCATACCTGGCTCGCTAGCTTGCTCTCATGTCTGGCTCGCTCGCTCTCATATCTAGCTCGCTCGCTTGCTCTCATGTCTGGCTCGCTCACTCTCATATCTGGCTCGCTCGATTGCTCTCATGTCTCGCTCACTTGCTCTCATACATGGCTCGCTCGCTTGCTCTCATGTCTGGCTCGCTCGCTCTCATATCTGGCTCGCTCGCTCGCATATCTGGCTCGCTCGCTTGCTCTCTTGTCTGACTCGCTCTCTTATCTCGCTCGCTCTCATATCTGGCTTGCTCGCTTGCTCTCATATCTGGCTCGCTCGCTTGCTCTCTTGTCTGGTTCGCTCTCTTATCTGGCTCGCTCGCTAGCATATCTGGCTCGCTCGCTTGCTCTCTTGTCTGGCTCACTCTCTTATCTGGCTTGCTCGCTCGCATATCTGGCTCCCTTGCTCTCATATCTGGCTCGCTCGCTTGCTCTCATATCTGGCACGCTTGCTCTCTTGTCTGGCTCGCTCTCTTATCTCGCTCGCTCTCATATCTGGCTCGCTCGCTTGCTCTCATATCTGGCTCGCTCACTTGCTCTCTTGTCTGGCTCGCTCTCTTATCTGACTTTCTCGCATATCTGGCTCGCTCGATCTCATATCTTGCTCGCTCGCTTGCTCTCATGTCTGGCTCACTCGCTCTCATATCTGGCTCGCTCTCTTGCTCTCATGTCTGTCTCGCTCTCTCTCATGTCTGGCTCATTCGCTCTCATATCTGGCTCGCTCGCTTGCTCTCTTGTCTTGTTCGCTCTCTTATCTGGCTCGCTCTCATATCTTGCTCGCTCGCTTGCTCTCATGTCTGGCTCGCTCTCATATCTGGCTCGCTCGCTTGCTCTCATGTCTGGCTCACTCGCTCTCATATCTGGCTCGCTCGCTTGCTCTCATGTCTGGCTCGATCGCTCTCATATCTGGCTCGCTCGCTTGCTCTCATGTCTGGCTCGCTTGCTCTCATATCTGGCTCGCTCGCTTGCTCTCATGTCTGGCTCACTTGCTCTCACACCTGGCTCGCTCGCTTGCTCTCATGTCTGGCTCGCTCTCATATCTGGCTCGCTCGCTTGCTCTCTTGTCTGGCTCACTCTCTTATCTGACTCGCTCGCTCGCATATCTGGCTCCCTCGCTCTCATATCTGGCTCGCTTGCTCTCATATTTGGCTCGCTCGCTTGCTCTCTTGTCTGGCTCGCTCTCTTATCTCGCTCGCTCTCATATCTGGCTCGCTCGCTTGCTCTCATATCTGGCTCGCTCGCTTGCTCTCATATCTGGCTCGCTCACTTGCTCTCTTGTTTGGCTCGCTCTCTTATCTGGCTCGCTCGCATAACTGGCTCGCTCGATCTCATATCTTTCTCGCTGGCTTGCTCTCATGTCTGGCTCACTCGCTCTCATATCTGGCTCGCTCGCTTGCTCTCATGTCTGGTTCGCTCGCTCTCATATCTTGCTCGCTCGCTTTCTCTCATGTCTGTCTCGCTCTCATATCTGGCTCGCTCGCTTGCTCTCATGTCTGGCTCGCTCTCATATCAGGCTCGCTCGCTTGCTCTCATGTCTGGCTCGCTCGCTCTCATATCTGGCTCGCTCGCTTGCTCCCATATCTGGCTCGCTCGCTTGCTCTCTTGTCTGGCTCGCTCTATAATCTCGCTCGCTCTCATATCTGGCTCGCTCGCTTGCTCTCATATCTGGCTCGCTCGCTTGCTCTCATATCTGGCTCGCTCACTTGCTCTCTTGTCTGGCTCGCTCTCTTATCTGACTTGCTCGCATATCTGGCTCGCTCGATCTCATATCTTGCTCGCTCGCTTGCTCTCATGTCTGGTTCGCTCGATCTCATATCTTTCTCGCTGGCTTGCTCTCATGTCTGGCTCACTCGCTCTCATATCTTGCTCGCTCGCTTGCTCTCATGTCTGTCTCGCTCACTCTCATATCTGGCTCGCTCGCTTTCTCTCATGTCTGGCTCGCTCGCTCTCATATCTGGCTCGCTAGCTTGCTCTCATGTCTGGCTCGCTCACTCTCATATCTGGCTCGCTCGCTTGCTCTCTTGTCTGGTTCGCTCTCTTATCTGGATTGCTCGCTTGCATATCTGGCTCGCTTGCTTGCTCTCATATCTGGCTCGCTCGCTTGCTCTCTTGTCTGGCTCGCTCTCTTATCTCGCTCGCTCTCATATCTGGCTCGCTCGCTTGCTCTCATATCTGGCTCGCTCACTTGCTCTCTTGTCTGGCTCGCTCTCTTATCTGACTTGCTCGCATATCTGGCTCGCTCGATCTCATATCTTGCTCGCTCGCTTGCTCTCATGTCTGGCTCATTCGCTCTCATATCTGGCTCGCTCGCTTGCTCTCATGTCTGGCTCGCTCGCTCTCATATCTTGCTCGCTCGCTTGCTCTCATGTCTGGCTCACTCGCTCTCATATCTGGCTCGCTCTCTTGCTCTCATGTCTGGCTCGCTCGCTCTCATGTCTGGCTCCCTCGCTCTCATATCTGGCTCGCTCGCTTGCTCTCATATCTGGCTCGCTCGCTTGCTCTCTTGTCTGGTTCGCTCTCTTATCTGGCTCGCTCTCATATCTTGCTCGCTCGCTTGCTCTCATGTCTGGCTCGCTCTCATATCTGGCTCGCTCGCTTGCTCTCATGTCTGGCTCACTCGCTCTCATATCTGGCTCGCTCGCTTGCTCTCATGTCTGGCACGCTCGCTCTCATATCTTTCTCGCTCGCTTGCTCTCATGTCTGGCTTGCTCGCTCTCATATCTGGCTCGCTCGCTTGATCTCATGTCTGGCTCACTCGCTCTCATATCTGGCTCGCTCGCTTGCTCTCATGTCTGGCTCGCTCGCTCTCATATCTGGCTCGCTCGCTTGCTCTCATGTCTGGCTCACTCGCTCTCATATCTGGCTCGCTCGCTTGCTCTCTTGTCTGGCTCTCTTCTCTGGCTCGCTCGCATAGCTGGCTCGCTTCCTCTCACATCTGGCTCGCTCGCTTGCTCTCATATCTGGCTCGCTCGCTTGCTCTCTTGTCTGGCTCGCTCTCTTATCTGGCTCGCTCGCTCGCATATCTGGCTCGCTCGCTTGCTCTCTTGTCTGGCTCGCTCTCTTATCTGGCTCACTCGCATATCTGGCTCGCTCGCTCTCATATCTTGCTCGTTCGCTTGCTCTCATGTCTGGCTTGCTCTCTTATTTGGCTCGCTCTCTTATCTGGCTCGCTCGCTCGCATATCTGGCTCGCTCGCTTGCTCTCTTGTCTGGCTCGCTCTCTTATCTGGCTCACTCGCATATCTGGCTCACTCGCTCTCATATCTGGCTCGCTCGCTTGCTCTCATGTCTGGCTCACTCGCTCTCATATCTGGCTCGCTCGCTTGCTCTCATGTCTGGCTCACTCGCTCTCATATCTGGCTCGCTCGCTTGCTCTCTTGTCTGGCTCTCTTCTCTGGCTCGCTCGCATAGCTGGCTCGCTTCCTCTCACATCTGGCTCGCTCGCTTGCTCTCATATCTGGCTCGCTCGCTTGCTCTCTTGTCTGGCTCGCTCTCTTATCTGGCTCGCTCGCTCGCATATTTGGCTCGCTCGCTTGCTTTCTTGTCTGGCTCGCTCTATTATCTGGCTCGCTCGCTCTCATATCTTGCTCGCTCGCTTGCTCTCATGTCTGGCTCGCTCGCTCTCATATCTGGCTCGCTCGCTTGCTCTCATGTCTGGCTCGATCGCTCTCATATCTTGCTCGCTCGCTTGCTCTCATGCCTGGCTCGCTCGCTCTCATATCCGGCTCGCTCACTTGCTCTCATGTCTGGCTTGCTCTCATATCTGGCTCGCTCGCTTGCTCTCATGTCTGGCTCGATCGCTCTCATATCTGGCTCGCTGGCTTGCTCTCTTGTTTGGCTCGCTCTCATATCTGGCTCGCTCGCTTGCTCTCTTATCTAGCTCGCTCTCTTATCTGGCTCGCTCGCATTTCTGGCTCACTCGCATATCTGGCTCGCTCTCATATCTTTCTCGCACGCTTTCTCTCATGTCTGGCTCGCTCGCTCTCATATCTGGCTCGCTCGCTTGCTCTCTTGTCTGGCTAGCTCTCTTATCTGGCTCGCTCACTCGCATATCTGGCTCGCTTGCTCTCTTGTCTGGCTCGCTTTCTTATCTGGCTCGCTCGCTTGCATATCTGGCTCGCTCGCTTGCTCTCATATCTGGCTCGCTCGCTTGCTCTCATGTCTGGCTCGCTTGCTCTCACACCTGGCTCGCTCGCTTGCTCTCATGTCTGGCTCGCTCTCATATCTGGCTCGCTCGCTTGCTCTCTTGTCTGGCTCACTCTCTTATCTGACTCGCTCGCTCGCATATCTGGCTCCCTCGCTCTCATATCTGGCTCGCTTGCTCTCATATTTGGCTCACTCGCTTGCTCTCTTGTCTGGCTCGCTCTCTTATCTGACTTGCTCGCATATCTGGCTCGCTCGATCTCATATCTTGCTCGCTCGCTTGCTCTCATGTCTGGCTCACTCGCTCTCATATCTGGCTCGCTCGCTTGCTCTCATGTCTGGCTCGCTCGCTCTCATATCTTGCTCGCTCTCTTGCTCTCATGTCTGGCTCGCTCGCTCTCATGTTTGGCTCCCTCGCTCTCATATCTGGCTCGCTCGCTTGCTCTCTTGTCTTGTTCGCTTTCTTATCTGGCTCGCTCTCATATCTTGCTCGCTCGCTTGCTCTCATGTCTGGCTCGCTCTCATATCTGGCTCGCTTGCTTGCTCTCATGTCTGGCTCACTCGCTCTCATATCTGGCTCGCTCGCTTGCTCTCATGTCTGGCTCGCTCGATCTCATATCTTGCTCGCTCGCTTGCTTTCATGTCTGGCTCGATCGCTCTCATATCTGGCTCGCTCGCTTGCTCTCATGTCTGGCTCGCTCTTATATCTGGCTCGCTCGCTTGCTCTCATGTCTGGCTCGCTTGCTCTCATATCTGGCTCGCTCGCTTGCTCTCATGTCTGGCTCGCTCGCTCTCATATCTGGCTCGCTCGATCGCTCTCATTTCTGGCTCACTTGCTCTCATACCTGGCTCACTCGCTTGCTCTCATGTCTGGCTCGCTCGCTCTCATATCTGGCTCGCTCGCATATCTGGCTCGCTCGCTTGCTCTCTTGTCTGGCTCGCTCTCTTATCTCGCTCGCTCTCATATCTGGCTCGCTCGCTTGCTCTCATGTCTGGCTCGCTCGCTCTCATATCTGGCTCGCTCGCTTGCTCTCTTGTCTGATTCGCTCTCTTATCTGGCTCGCTTGCTCTCATATCTGGCTCGCTCGCTTGCTCTCTTGTCTGGCTCGCTCTCTTATCTCGCTCGCTCTCATATCTGGCTCGCTCGCTTGCTCTCATATCTGGCTCGCTCGCTTGCTCTCATATCTGGCTCGCTCACTTGCTCTCTTGTTTGGCTCGCTCTCTTATCTGGCTCGCTCGCATAACTGGCTCGCTCGATCTCATATCTTTCTCGCTGGCTTGCTCTCATGTCTGGCTCACTCGCTCTCATATCTGGCTCGCTCGCTTGCTCTCATGTCTGGTTCGCTCGCTCTCATATCTTGCTCGCTCGCTTGCTCTCATGTCTGGCTCGCTCGCTCTCATGTCTGGCTCCCTCGCTCTCATGTCTGGCTCCCTCGCTCTCATATCTGGCTCGCTCGCTTGCTCTCTTGTCTTGTTCGCTCTCTTATCTGGCTCGCTCTCATATCTTGCTCGCTCGCTTGCTCTCATGTCTGGCTCGCTCTCATATCTGGCTCGCTCGCTTGCTCTCATGTCTGGCTCACTCGCTCTCATATCTGGCTCGCTCGCCTGCTCTCATGTCTGGCTCGCTCGCTCTCATATCTGGCTCGCTCGCTTGCTCTCATGTCTGGCTCGATCGCTCTCATATCTGGCTCACTCGCTTGCTCTCATGTCTGGCTCGCTTGCTCTTATATCTGGCTCGCTCGCTTGCTCTCATGTCTGGCTCGCTTGCTCTCACACCTGGCTCGCTCGCTTGCTCTCATGTCTGGCTCGCTTTCTCTCATATCTGGCTCGCTCGCTCTCATATCCGGCTCGCTCACTTGCTCTCATGTCTGGCTTGCTCTCATATCTGGCTCGCTCGCTTGCTCTCATGTCTGGCTCGATCGCTCTCATATCTGGCTCGCTGGCTTGCTCTCTTGTTTGGCTCGCTCTCATATCTGGCTCGCTCGCTTGCTCTCTTATCTAGCTCGCTCTCTTATCTGGCTCGCTCGCATTTCTGGCTCACTCGCATATCTGGCTCGCTCTCATATCTTTCTCGCACGCTTTCTCTCATGTCTGGCTCGCTCGCTCTCATATCTGGCTCGCTCGCTTGCTCTCTTGTCTGGCTAGCTCTCTTATCTGGCTCGCTCACTCGCATATCTGGCTCGCTTGCTCTCTTGTCTGGCTCGCTTTCTTATCTGGCTCGCTCGCTTGCATATCTGGCTCGCTCGCTTGCTCTCATATCTGGCTCGCTCGCTTGCTCTCATGTCTGGCTCGCTTGCTCTCACACCTGGCTCGCTCGCTTGCTCTCATGTCTGGCTCGCTCTCATATCTGGCTCGCTCGCTTGCTCTCTTGTCTGGCTCACTCACTTATCTGACTCGCTCGCTCGCATATCTGGCTCCCTCGCTCTCATATCTGGCTCGCTTGCTCTCATATTTGGCTCACTCGCTTGCTCTCTTGTCTGGCTCGCTCTCTTATCTGACTTGCTCGCATATCTGGCTCGCTCGATCTCATATCTTGCTCGCTCGCTTGCTCTCATGTCTGGCTCACTCGCTCTCATATCTGGCTCGCTCGCTTGCTCTCATGTCTGGCTCGCTCGCTCTCATATCTTGCTCGCTCTCTTGCTCTCATGTCTGGCTCGCTCGCTCTCATGTTTGGCTCCCTCGCTCTCATATCTGGCTCGCTCGCTTGCTCTCTTGTCTTGTTCGCTCTCTTATCTGGCTCGCTCTCATATCTTGCTCGCTCGCTTGCTCTCATGTCTGGCTCGCTCTCATATCTGGCTCGCTTGCTTGCTCTCATGTCTGGCTCACTCGCTCTCATATCTGGCTCGCTCGCTTGCTCTCATGTCTGGCTCGCTCGATCTCATATCTTGCTCGCTCGCTTGCTTTCATGTCTGGCTCGATCGCTCTCATATCTGGCTCGCTCGCTTGCTCTCATGTCTGGCTCGCTCTTATATCTGGCTCGCTCGCTTGCTCTCATGTCTGGCTCGCTTGCTCTCATATCTGGCTCGCTCGCTTGCTCTCATGTCTGGCTCGCTCGCTCTCATATCTGGCTCGCTCGATCGCTCTCATTTCTGGCTCACTTGCTCTCATACCTGGCTCACTCGCTTGCTCTCATGTCTGGCTCGCTCGCTCTCATATCTGGCTCGCTCGCATATCTGGCTCGCTCGCTTGCTCTCTTGTCTGGCTCGCTCTCTTATCTCGCTCGCTCTCATATCTGGCTCGCTCGCTTGCTCTCATGTCTGGCTCGCTCGCTCTCATATCTGGCTCGCTCGCTTGCTCTCTTGTCTGATTCGCTCTCTTATCTGGCTCGCTTGCTCTCATATCTGGCTCGCTCGCTTGCTCTCTTGTCTGGCTCGCTCTCTTATCTCGCTCGCTCTCATATCTGGCTCGCTCGCTTGCTCTCATATCTGGCTCGCTCGCTTGCTCTCATATCTGGCTCGCTCACTTGCTCTCTTGTTTGGCTCGCTCTCTTATCTGGCTCGCTCGCATAACTGGCTCGCTCGATCTCATATCTTTCTCGCTGGCTTGCTCTCATGTCTGGCTCACTCGCTCTCATATCTGGCTCGCTCGCTTGCTCTCATGTCTGGTTCGCTCGCTCTCATATCTTGCTCGCTCGCTTGCTCTCATGTCTGGCTCGCTCGCTCTCATGTCTGGCTCCCTCGCTCTCATGTCTGGCTCCCTCGCTCTCATATCTGGCTCGCTCGCTTGCTCTCTTGTCTTGTTCGCTCTCTTATCTGGCTCGCTCTCATATCTTGCTCGCTCGCTTGCTCTCATGTCTGGCTCGCTCTCATATCTGGCTCGCTCGCTTGCTCTCATGTCTGGCTCACTCGCTCTCATATCTGGCTCGCTCGCCTGCTCTCATGTCTGGCTCGCTCGCTCTCATATCTGGCTCGCTCGCTTGCTCTCATGTCTGGCTCGATCGCTCTCATATCTGGCTCGCTCGCTTGCTCTCATGTCTGGCTCGCTTGCTCTTATATCTGGCTCGCTCGCTTGCTCTCATGTCTGGCTCGCTTGCTCTCACACCTGGCTCGCTCGCTTGCTCTCATGTCTGGCTCGCTTTCTCTCATATCTGGCTCGCTCGCTCGCATATCTGGCTCGCTCGCTTGCTCTCTTGTCTGGCTCACTCTCTTATCTGGCTCGCTCGCTCGCATATCTGGCTCCCTCGCTCTCATATCTGGCTCGCTCGCTTGCTCTCATATCTGGCTCGCTCGCTTGCTCTCTTGTCTGGCTCGCTCTCTTATCTCACTCGCTCTCATATCTGGCTCGCTCGCTTGCTCTCATATCTGGCTCGCTCGCTTGCTCTCATATCTGGCTCGCTCACTTGCTCTCTTGTCTGGCTCGCTCTCTTATCTGGCTCGCTCGCATAACTGGCTCGCTCGATCTCATATCTTTCTCGCTGGCTTGCACTCATGTTTTGCTCACTCGCTCTCATATCTGGCTCGCTCGCTTGCTCTCATGTCTGGCTCGCTCGCTCTCATATCTTGCTCGCTCGCTTGCTCTCATGTCTGGCTCGCTCACTCTCATATCTGGCTCGCTCGCTTGCTCTCATATCTGGCTCGCTCGCTTGCTCTCTTGTCTGGCTCGCTCTCATATCTGGCTCGCTTGCTTGCTCTCATGTCTGGCTCACTCGCTCTCATATCTGGCTCGCTCGCTTGCTCTCATGTCTGGCTCGCTCGATCTCATATCTTGCTCGCTCGCTTGCTTTCATGTCTGGCTCGATCGCTCTCATATCTGGCTCGCTCGCTTGCTCTCATGTCTGGCTCGCTCTTATATCTGGCTCGCTCGCTTGCTCTCATGTCTGGCTCGCTTGCTCTCATATCTGGCTCGCTCGCTTGCTCTCATGTCTGGCTCGCTCGCTCTCATATCTGGCTCGCTCGCATATCTGGCTCGCTCGCTTGCTCTCTTGTCTGGCTCGCTCTCTTATCTCGCTCGCTCTCATATCTGGCTCGCTCGCTTGCTCTCATGTCTGGCTCGCTCGCTCTCATATCTGGCTCGCTCGCTTGCTCTCTTGTCTGATTCGCTCTCTTATCTGGCTCGCGTGCTCTCATATCTGGCTCGCTCGCTTGCTCTCTTGTCTGGCTCGCTCTCTTATCTCGCTCGCTCTCATATCTGGCTCGCTCGCTTGCTCTCATATCTGGCTCGCTCGCTTGCTCTCATATCTGGCTCGCTCACTTGCTCTCTTGTTTGGCTCGCTCTCTTATCTGGCTCGCTCGCATAACTGGCTCGCTCGATCTCATATCTTTCTCGCTGGCTTGCTCTCATGTCTGGCTCACTCGCTCTCATATCTGGCTCGCTCGCTTGCTCTCATGTCTGGTTCGCTCGCTCTCATATCTTGCTCGCTCGCTTGCTCTCATGTCTGGCTCGCTCGCTCTCATGTCTGGCTCCCTCGCTCTCATGTCTGGCTCCCTCGCTCTCATATCTGGCTCGCTCGCTTGCTCTCTTGTCTTGTTCGCTCTCTTATCTGGCTCGCTCTCATATCTTGCTCGCTCGCTTGCTCTCATGTCTGGCTCGCTCTCATATCTGGCTCGCTCGCTTGCTCTCATGTCTGGCTCACTCGCTCTCATATCTGGCTTGCTCGCCTGCTCTCATGTCTGGCTCGCTCGCTCTCATATCTGGCTCGCTCGCTTGCTCTCATGTCTGGCTCGCTTGCTCTTATATCTGGCTCACTCGCTTGCTCTCATGTCTGGCTCGCTTGCTCTCACACCTGGCTCGCTCGCTTGCTCTCATGTCTGGCTCGCTTTCTCTCATATCTGGCTCGCTCGCTCGCATATCTGGCTCGCTCGCTTGCTCTCTTGTCTGGCTCACTCTCTTATCTGGCTCGCTCGCTCGCATATCTGGCTCCCTCGCTCTCATATCTGGCTCGCTCGCTTGCTCTCATATCTGGCTCGCTCGCTTGCTCTCTTGTCTGGCTCGCTCTCTTATCTCACTCGCTCTCATATCTGGCTCGCTCGCTTGCTCTCATATCTGGCTCGCTCGCTTGCTCTCATATCTGGCTCGCTCACTTGCTCTCTTGTCTGGCTCGCTCTCTTATCTGGCTCGCTCGCATAACTGGCTCGCTCGATCTCATATCTTTCTCGCTGGCTTGCACTCATGTTTTGCTCACTCGCTCTCATATCTGGCTCGCTCGCTTGCTCTCATGTCTGGCTCGCTCGCTCTCATATCTTGCTCGCTCGCTTGCTCTCATGTCTGGCTCGCTCACTCTCATATCTGGCTCGCTCGCTTGCTCTCATATCTGGCTCGCTCGCTTGCTCTCTTGTCTGGCTCGCTCTCTTATCTCGCTCGCTCTCATATCTGGCTCGCTCGCTTGCTCTCATATTTGGCTCGCTCGCTTGCTCTCATATCTGGCTCGCTCACTTGCTCTTTTGTCTGGCTCGCTCTCTTATCTGACTTGCTCGCATATCTGGCTCGCTCGATCTCATATCTTGCTCGCTCGCTTGCTCTCATGTCTGGCTCACTCGCACTCATATCTGGCTCGCTTGCTCTCATGTCTGGCTCATTCGCTCTCATATCTGGCTCGCTCGCTTGCTCTCATGTCTGGCTCGCTCGCTCTCATATCTTGCTCGCTCGCTTGCTCTCATGTCTGGCTCGCTCGCTCTCATGTCTGGCTCCCTCGCTCTCATATCTGGCTTGCTCTCTTGTCTTGTTCGCTCTCTTATCTGGCTCGCTCTCATATCTTGCTCGCTCGCTTGCTCTCATGTCTGGCTCGCTCTCATATCTGGCTCGCTCGCTTGCTCTCATGTCTGGCTCACTCGCTCTCATATCTGGCTCGCTCGCCTGCTCTCATGTCTGGCACGCTCGCTCTCATATCTGGCTCGCTCGCTTGCTCTCATGCCTGGCTCGATCGCTCTCATATCTGGCTCGCTCGCTTGCTCTCATGTCTGGCTCGCTTGCTCTTATATCTGGCTCGCTCGCTTGCTCTCATGTCTGGCTCGCTTGCTCTCACACCTGGCTCGCTCGCTTGCTCTCATGTCTGGCTCGCTTTCTCTCATATCTGGCTCGCTCGCTCGCATATCTGGCTCGCTCGCTTGCTCTCTTGTCTGGCTCACTCTCTTATCTGGCTCGCTCGCTCGCATATCTGGCTCCCTCGCTCTCATATCTGGCTCGCTCGCTTGCTCTCATATCTGGCTCGCTCGCTTGCTCTCATATCTGGCTCGCTCACTTGCTCTCTTGTCTGGCTCGCTCTCTTATCTGGCTCGCTCGCATAACTGGCTCGCTCGATCTCATATCTTTCTCGCTGGCTTGCACTCATGTTTGGCTCACTCGCTCTCATATCTGGCTCGCTCGCTTGCTCTCATGTCTGGCTCGCTCGCTCTAATATCTTGCTCGCTCGCTTGCTCTCATGTCTGGCTCGCTCACTCTCATATCTGGCTTGCTCGCTTGCTCTCATATCTGGCTCGCTCGCTTGCTCTCTTGTCTGGCTCGCTCTCTTATCTCACTCGCTCTCATATCTGGCTCGCTCGCTTGCTCTCATATCTGGCTCGCTCGCTTGCTCTCATATCTGGCTCGCTCACTTGCTCTCTTGTCTGGCTCGCTCTCTTATCTGGCTCGCTCGCATAACTGGCTCGCTCGATCTCATATCTTTCTCGCTGGCTTGCACTCATGTTTTGCTCACTCGCTCTCATATCTGGCTCGCTCGCTTGCTCTCATGTCTGGCTCGCTCGCTCTCATATCTTGCTCGCTCGCTTGCTCTCATGTCTGGCTCGCTCACTCTCATATCTGGCTCGCTCGCTTGCTCTCATATCTGGCTCGCTCGCTTGCTCTCTTGTCTGGCTCGCTCTCATATCTGGCTCGCTTGCTTGCTCTCATGTCTGGCTCACTCGCTCTCATATCTGGCTCGCTCGCTTGCTCTCATGTCTGGCTCGCTCGATCTCATATCTTGCTCGCTCGCTTGCTTTCATGTCTGGCTCGATCGCTCTCATATCTGGCTCGCTCGCTTGCTCTCATGTCTGGCTCGCTCTTATATCTGGCTCGCTCGCTTGCTCTCATGTCTGGCTCGCTTGCTCTCATATCTGGCTCGCTCGCTTGCTCTCATGTCTGGCTCGCTCGCTCTCATATCTGGCTCGCTCGATCGCTCTCATTTCTGGCTCACTTGCTCTCATACCTGGCTCACTCGCTTGCTCTCATGTCTGGCTCGCTCGCTCTCATATCTGGCTCGCTCGCATATCTGGCTCGCTCGCTTGCTCTCTTGTCTGGCTCGCTCTCTTATCTCGCTCGCTCTCATATCTGGCTCGCTCGCTTGCTCTCATGTCTGGCTCGCTCGCTCTCATATCTGGCTCGCTCGCTTGCTCTCTTGTCTGATTCGCTCTCTTATCTGGCTCGCGTGCTCTCATATCTGGCTCGCTCGCTTGCTCTCTTGTCTGGCTCGCTCTCTTATCTCGCTCGCTCTCATATCTGGCTCGCTCGCTTGCTCTCATATCTGGCTCGCTCGCTTGCTCTCATATCTGGCTCGCTCACTTGCTCTCTTGTTTGGCTCGCTCTCTTATCTGGCTCGCTCGCATAACTGGCTCGCTCGATCTCATATCTTTCTCGCTGGCTTGCTCTCATGTCTGGCTCACTCGCTCTCATATCTGGCTCGCTCGCTTGCTCTCATGTCTGGTTCGCTCGCTCTCATATCTTGCTCGCTCGCTTGCTCTCATGTCTGGCTCGCTCGCTCTCATGTCTGGCTCCCTCGCTCTCATGTCTGGCTCCCTCGCTCTCATATCTGGCTCGCTCGCTTGCTCTCTTGTCTTGTTCGCTCTCTTATCTGGCTCGCTCTCATATCTTGCTCGCTCGCTTGCTCTCATGTCTGGCTCGCTCTCATATCTGGCTCGCTCGCTTGCTCTCATGTCTGGCTCACTCGCTCTCATATCTGGCTTGCTCGCCTGCTCTCATGTCTGGCTCGCTCGCTCTCATATCTGGCTCGCTCGCTTGCTCTCATGTCTGGCTCGATCGCTCTCATATCTGGCTCGCTCGCTTGCTCTCATGTCTGGCTCGCTTGCTCTTATATCTGGCTCACTCGCTTGCTCTCATGTCTGGCTCGCTTGCTCTCACACCTGGCTCGCTCGCTTGCTCTCATGTCTGGCTCGCTTTCTCTCATATCTGGCTCGCTCGCTCGCATATCTGGCTCGCTCGCTTGCTCTCTTGTCTGGCTCACTCTCTTATCTGGCTCGCTCGCTCGCATATCTGGCTCCCTCGCTCTCATATCTGGCTCGCTCGCTTGCTCTCATATCTGGCTCGCTCGCTTGCTCTCTTGTCTGGCTCGCTCTCTTATCTCACTCGCTCTCATATCTGGCTCGCTCGCTTGCTCTCATATCTGGCTCGCTCGCTTGCTCTCATATCTGGCTCGCTCACTTGCTCTCTTGTCTGGCTCGCTCTCTTATCTGGCTCGCTCGCATAACTGGCTCGCTCGATCTCATATCTTTCTCGCTGGCTTGCACTCATGTTTTGCTCACTCGCTCTCATATCTGGCTCGCTCGCTTGCTCTCATGTCTGGCTCGCTCGCTCTCATATCTTGCTCGCTCGCTTGCTCTCATGTCTGGCTCGCTCACTCTCATATCTGGCTCGCTCGCTTGCTCTCATATCTGGCTCGCTCGCTTGCTCTCTTGTCTGGCTCGCTCTCTTATCTCGCTCGCTCTCATATCTGGCTCGCTCGCTTGCTCTCATATTTGGCTCGCTCGCTTGCTCTCATATCTGGCTCGCTCACTTGCTCTTTTGTCTGGCTCGCTCTCTTATCTGACTTGCTCGCATATCTGGCTCGCTCGATCTCATATCTTGCTCGCTCGCTTGCTCTCATGTCTGGCTCACTCGCACTCATATCTGGCTCGCTTGCTCTCATGTCTGGCTCATTCGCTCTCATATCTGGCTCGCTCGCTTGCTCTCATGTCTGGCTCGCTCGCTCTCATATCTTGCTCGCTCGCTTGCTCTCATGTCTGGCTCGCTCGCTCTCATGTCTGGCTCCCTCGCTCTCATATCTGGCTCGCTCGCTTGCTCTCTTGTCTTGTTCGCTCTCTTATCTGGCTCGCTCTCATATCTTGCTCGCTCGCTTGCTCTCATGTCTGGCTCGCTCTCATATCTGGCTCGCTCGCTTGCTCTCATGTCTGGCTCACTCGCTCTCATATCTGGCTCGCTCGCCTGCTCTCATGTCTGGCACGCTCGCTCTCATATCTGGCTCGCTCGCTTGCTCTCATGCCTGGCTCGATCGCTCTCATATCTGGCTCGCTCGCTTGCTCTCATGTCTGGCTCGCTTGCTCTTATATCTGGCTCGCTCGCTTGCTCTCATGTCTGGCTCGCTTGCTCTCACACCTGGCTCGCTCGCTTGCTCTCATGTCTGGCTCGCTTTCTCTCATATCTGGCTCGCTCGCTCGCATATCTGGCTCGCTCGCTTGCTCTCTTGTCTGGCTCACTCTCTTATCTGGCTCGCTCGCTCGCATATCTGGCTCCCTCGCTCTCATATCTGGCTCGCTCGCTTGCTCTCATATCTGGCTCGCTCGCTTGCTCTCATATCTGGCTCGCTCACTTGCTCTCTTGTCTGGCTCGCTCTCTTATCTGGCTCGCTCGCATAACTGGCTCGCTCGATCTCATATCTTTCTCGCTGGCTTGCACTCATGTTTGGCTCACTCGCTCTCATATCTGGCTCGCTCGCTTGCTCTCATGTCTGGCTCGCTCGCTCTAATATCTTGCTCGCTCGCTTGCTCTCATGTCTGGCTCGCTCACTCTCATATCTGGCTTGCTCGCTTGCTCTCATATCTGGCTCGCTCGCTTGCTCTCTTGTCTGGCTCGCTCTCTTATCTCGCTCGCTCTCATATCTGGCTCGCTCGCTTGCTCTCATATCTGGCTCGCTCGCTTGCTCTCATATCTGGCTCGCTCACTTGCTCTCTTGTCTGGCTCGCTCTCTTATCTGACTTGCTCGCATATCTGGCTCGCTCGATCTCATATCTTGCTCGCTCGCTTGCTCTCATGTCTGGCTCACTCGCACTCATATCTGGCTCGCTTGCTCTCATGTCTGGCTCGCTCGCTCTCATATCTTGCTCGCTCGCTTGCTCTCATGTCTGGCTCGCTCGCTCTCATCTGGCTCGCTCGCTTGCTCTCATGTCTGGCTCGCTCACTCTCATATCTGGCTCGCTCGCTTGCTCTCATGTCTGGCTCCCTCGCTCTCATATCTGGCTCGCTCGCTTGCTCTCATGTCTGTGTCGCTCGCTCTCATATCTGGCTTGCTCGCTTCCTCTCATATCTGGCTCGCTCGCTTGCTCTCATGTCTGGCTCGCTCGCTCTCATATCTGGCTCGCTCGCTTGCTCTCTTGTCTGATTCGCTCTCTTATCTGGCTCGCTTGCTCTCATATCTGGCTCGCTCGCTTGCTCTCTTGTCTGGCTCGCTCTCTTATCTCGCTCGCTCTCATATCTGGCTTGCTCGCTTGCTCTTATATCTGGCTCGCTCGCTTGCTCTCACATCTGGCTCGCTCACTTGCTCTCTTGTCTGTCTCGCTCTCTTATCTGACTTGCTCGCATATCTGGCTCGCTCGATCTCATATCTTGCTCGCTCGCTTGCTCTCATGTCTGGCTCACTCACTCTCATATCTGGCTCACTTGCTCTCATGTCTGGCTCGCTCGCTCTCATATCTTGCTCGCTCGCTTGCTCTCATGTCCGGCTCGCTCGCTCTCACATCTGGCTCGCTCGCTTGCTCTCATGTGTGGCTTGCTCACTCTCATATCTTGCTCGCTCGCTTGCTCTCATGTCTGGCTCGATCGCTCTCATATCTGGCTAGCTCGCTTGTTCTCATGTCTGGCTCGCTTGCTCTCATATATGGCTCGCTCGCTTGCTCTCATATCTGGCTCGCTCGCTTGCTCTCATGTCTGGCTCGCTCACTCTCATATCTGGCTCGCTCGCTTGCTCTCATGTCTGGCTCCCTCGCTCTCATATCTGGCTCGCTCGCTTGCTCTCATGTCTGGCTCGCTCGATCTCATATCTTGCTCGCTCGCTTGCTTTCATGTCTGGCTCGATCGCTCTCATATCTGGCTCGCTCGCTTGCTCTCATGTCTGGCTCGCTCGCTCTCATATCTTGCTCGCTCGCTTGCTCTCATGTCTGGCTCGCTCACTCTCATATCTGGCTCGCTCGCTTGCTCTCATATCTGGCTCGCTCGCTTGCTCTCTTGTCTGGCTCGCTCTCTTATCTCGCTCGCTCTCATATCTGGCTCGCTCGCTTGCTCTCATATCTGGCTCGCTCGCTTGCTCTCTTGTCTGGCTCGCTCTCTTATCTCGCTCGCTCTCATATCTGGCTCGCTCGCTTGCTCTCATATCTTGCTCGCTCGCTTGTTCTCATGTCTGGCTCGCTCGCTCTCATGTCTGGCTCCCTCGCTCTCATATCTGGCTCGCTCGCTTGCTCTCTTGTCTTGTTCGCTCTCTTATCTGGCTCGCTCTCATATCTTGCTCGCTCGCTTGCTCTCATGTCTGGCTCGCTCTCATATCTGGCTCGCTCGCTTGCTCTCATGTCTGGCTCACTTGCTCTCACACCTGGCTCGCTCGCTTGCTCTCATGTCTGGCTCGCTTTCTCTCATATCTGGCTCGCTCGCATATCTGGCTCGCTCGCTTGCTCTCTTGTCTGGCTCACTCTCTTATCTGGCTCGCTCGCTCGCATATCTGGCTCCCTCGCTCTCATATCTGGCTCGCTCGCTCTCAT
>NW_026609098.1:20000-41333 GCF_029499605.1 Hyla sarda | reverse complement strand
ACAGGATAAGTAATGTAATGTATGTACCCAGTGACCTCACCAGCAGAATAGTGAGTACAGCTCTGGGGTATAATACAGGATATAACTCAGGATCAGTACAGGATAAGTAATGTAATGTATGTACACAGTGATCTCACCAGCAGAATAGTGAGTACAGCTCTGGGGTATAATACAGGATATAACTCAGGATCAGTACAGGATAAGTAATGTAATGTATGTACCCAGTGACCTCACCAGCAGAATAGTGAGTACAGCTCTGGGGTATAATACAGGATATAACTCAGGATCAGTACAGGATAAGTAATGTAATGTATGTACACAGTGATCTCACCAGCAGAATAGTGAGTACAGCTCTGGGGTATAATACAGGATATAACTCAGGATCAGTACAGGATAAGTAATGTAATGTATGTACCCAGTGACCTCACCAGCAGAATAGTGAGTACAGCTCTGGGGTATAATACAGGATATAACTCAGGATCAGTACAGGATAAGTAATGTAATGTATGTACACAGTGATCTCACCAGCAGAATAGTGAGTACAGCTCTGGGGTATAATACAGGATATAACTCAGGATCAGTACAGGATAAATAATGTCATGTATGTACACAGTGATCTCACCAGCAGAATAGTGAGTACAGCTCTGGAGTATAATACAGGATATAACTCAGGATCAGTACAGGATAAGTAATGTAATGTATGTATACAGTGATCTCACCAGCAGAATAGTGAGTACAGCTCTGGAGTATAATACAGGATATAACTCAGGATCAGTACAGGATAAGTAATGTAATGTATGTACACAGTGATCTCACCAGCAGAATAGTGAGTACAGCTCTGGGGTATAATACAGGATATAACTCAGGATCAGTACAGGATAAATAATGTCATGTATGTACACAGTGATCTCACCAGCAGAATAGTGAGTACAGCTCTGGGGTATAATACAGGATATAACTCAGGATCAGCACAGGATAAGTAATGTAATGTATGTATACAGTGATCTCACCAGCAGAATAGTGAGTACAGCTCTGGAGTATAATACAGGATATAACTCAGGATCAGTACAGGATAAGTAATGTAATGTATGTACACAGTGATCTCACCAGCAGAATAGTGAGTACAGCTCTGGGGTATAATACAGGATATAACTCAGGATCAGTACAGGATAAGTAATGTAATGTATGTACCCAGTGACCTCACCAGCAGAATAGTGAGTACAGCTCTGGGGTATAATACAGGATATAACTCAGGATCAGTACAGGATAAGTAATGTAATGTATGTACACAGTGATCTCACCAGCAGAATAGTGAGTACAGCTCTGGGGTATAATACAGGATATAACTCAGGATCAGTACAGGATAAGTAATGTAATGTATGTACCCAGTGACCTCACCAGCAGAATAGTGAGTACAGCTCTGGGGTATAATACAGGATATAACTCAGGATCAGTACAGGATAAGTAATGTAATGTATGTACACAGTGATCTCACCAGCAGAATAGTGAGTACAGCTCTGGGGTATAATACAGGATATAACTCAGGATCAGTACAGGATAAGTAATGTAATGTATGTACCCAGTGACCTCACCAGCAGAATAGTGAGTACAGCTCTGGGGTATAATACAGGATATAACTCAGGATCAGTACAGGATAAGTAATGTAATGTATGTACACAGTGATCTCACCAGCAGAATAGTGAGTACAGCTCTGGGGTATAATACAGGATATAACTCAGGATCAGTACAGGATAAGTAATGTAATGTATGTACCCAGTGACCTCACCAGCAGAATAGTGAGTACAGCTCTGGGGTATAATACAGGATATAACTCAGGATCAGTACAGGATAAGTAATGTAATGTATGTACACAGTGATCTCACCAGCAGAATAGTGAGTACAGCTCTGGGGTATAATACAGGATATAACTCAGGATCAGTACAGGATAAATAATGTCATGTATGTACACAGTGATCTCACCAGCAGAATAGTGAGTACAGCTCTGGAGTATAATACAGGATATAACTCAGGATCAGTACAGGATAAGTAATGTAATGTATGTACACAGTGACCTCACCAGCAGAATAGTGAGTGCAGCTCTGGAGTATAATACAGGATATAACTCAGGATCAGTACAGGATAAGTAATGTCATGTATGTACACAGTGACCTCACCAGCAGAATAGTGAGTACAGCTCTGGGGTATAATACAGGATATAACTCAGGATCAGTACAGGATAAGTAATGTAATGTATGTACACAGTGACCTCACCAGCAGAATAGTGAGTACAGCTCTGGAGTATAATACAGAATATAACTCAGGATCAGTACAGGATAAGTAATGTAATGTATGTACACAGTGACCTCACCAGCAGAATAGTGAGTACAGCTCTGGAGTATAATACAGGATATAACTCAGGATCAGTACAGGATAAGTAATGTAATGTATGTACACAGTGACCTCACCAGCAGAATAGTGAGTACAGCTCTGGGGTATAATACAGGATATAACTCAGGATCAGTACAGGATAAGTAATGTAATGTATGTACACAGTGACCTCACCAGCAGAATAGTGAGTACAGCTCTGGAGTATAATACAGAATATAACTCAGGATCAGTACAGGATAAGTAATGTAATGTATGTACACAGTGATCTTACCAGCAGAATAGTGAGTACAGCTCTGGGGTATAATACAGGATATAACTCAGGATCAGTACAGGATAAGTAATGTAATGTATGTATACAGTGACCTCACCAGCAGAATAGTGAGTACAGCTCTGGAGTATAATACAGGATATAACTCAGGATCAGTACAGGATAAGTAATGTAATGTATGTACACAGTGATCTCACCAGCAGAATAGTGAGTGAGGCTCTGGGGTATAATACAGGATATAACTCAGGATCAGTACAGGATAAGTAATGTAATGTATGTACACAGTGACCTCACCAGCAGAATAGTGAGTACAGCTCTGGAGTATAATACAGGATATAACTCAGGATCAGTACAGGATAAGTAATGTAATGTATGTACACAGTGACCTCACCAGCAGAATAGTGAGTGCAGCTCTGGAGTATAATACAGGATATAACTCAGGATCAGTACAGGATAAGTAATGTAATGTATGTACACAGTGATCTCACCAGCAGAATAGTGAGTACAGCTCTGGGGTATAATACAGGATATAACTCAGGATCAGTACAGGATAAGTAATGTATGTACAGTGACCTCCCCAGCAGAATAGTAAGTACAGTTGTGGAGTATATTTCTGCCTCTAACCTGCCACTTGTTTGCTGCGCTGTGAGGCCTCGGAGGCCAGGGCGTATGACATGGTTATCCTCCTCTCTTGCTTCTGTATCTGGACATCGAGGTCATCAGGAGCGGAGTCCTCGGGGAGAAGGTTCTGGACGCTGCGGGGAGGATCAGAGAGATCAGGTGACTAATAGAATCGTCAGGTGCAATAAGGGAACGGTCAGGATCTGCAGTGACAAGGACCTGGATCGGGCCAGGATGTTCTTGATCTTCTCCACCCTCCGGTTTCGCGCCTCCAGCTCCTCTCGGCTAAGCGGTTCGTCCGGATCCAGATCTATGTACCGCTCCGGTATTTCCACCTTATCTGGCATTGATAGCTATAAAATATAAGAGAAATATTACATATATTTTGGATTCATTTTAATTTTGGATTCATTTAAATTTTTTTTATTCTTTGTTTAAAAAAAATAAAAAATAAATAAAAGGGTGTCTCGAGTTGTCACAAAACTACAACTCCCAGCATGCCCACACAGCCTTCGGCTGTCCGGGCATGCTGGGAGTTGTAGTTTTGCATCAGTTTGGAAAACATTTATATAAAGAGCAACTCTGAGTGCGGGAGGCTGGTGTGCTGCACCAGAAAACAGCCACTAGATGTCGCCATTGCCCTGTAAATGAGGCTGAGAATAGTATATGAGAAGGTCGGGGGTCCTGTGAGGATTCAGTATGAGGTGAGAAGGTCGGGGGTCCTGTGAGGATTCAGTATGAGGTGAGAAGGTCGGGGGTCCTGTGAGGATTCAGTATGAGGTGAGAAGGTCGGGGGTCCTGTGAGAATTCAGTATGAGGTGAGAAGGTCGGGGGTCCTGTGTGGGTTCAGTATGAGGTGAGAAGGTCGGGGGTCCTGTGAGGATTCAGTATTAGGTGAGAAGGTCGGGGGTCCTGTGAGGATTCAGTATTAGGTGAGAAGGTCGGGGTCCTGTGAGGGTTCAGTATGAGGTGAGAAGGTCGGGGGTCCTGTGAGGATTCAGTATGAGGTGAGAAGGTCGGGGGTCCTGTGAGGATTCAGTATGAGGTGAGAAGGTCGGGGGTCCTGTGAGGATTCAGTATGAGGTGAGAAGGTCGGGGGTCCTGTGAGGATTCAGTATGAGGTGAGAAGGTCGGGGGTCCTGTGAGGATTCAGTATTAGGTGAGAAGGTCGGGGGTCCTGTGAGGATTCAGTATGAGGTGAGAAGGTCGGGGGTCCTGTGAGGATTCAGTATGAGGTGAGAAGGTCGGGGGTCCTGTGAGGATTCAGTATGAGGTGAGAAGGTCGGGGGTCCTGTGAGGATTCAGTATGAAGTGAGAAGGTCGGGGGTCCTGTGAGGGTTCAGTATGAAGTGAGAAGGTCGGGGGTCCTGTGAGGGTTCAGTATGAGGTGAGAAGGTCGGGGGTCCTGTGAGGATTCAGTATGAGGTGAGAAGGTCGGGGGTCCTGTGAGGATTCAGTATGAGGTGAGAAGGTCGGGGGTCCTGTGAGGGTTCAGTATGAGGTGAGAAGGTCGGGGGTCCTGTGAGGGTTCAGTATGAAGTGAGAAGGTCGGGGGTCCTGTGAGGGTTCAGTATGAGGTGAGAAGGTCGGGGGTCCTGTGAGGATTCAGTATGAGGTGAGAAGGTCGGGGGTCCTGTGAGGGTTCAGTATGAGGTGAGAAGGTCGGGGGTCCTGTGAGGATTCAGTATGAGGTGAGAAGGTCGGGGTCCTGTGAGGATTCAGTATTAGGTGAGAAGGTCGGGGTCCTGTGAGGGTTCAGTATGAGGTGAGAAGGTCGGGGGTCCTGTGAGGGTTCAGTATGAGGTGAGAAGGTCGGGGGTCCTGTGAGGATTCAGTATGAGGTGAGAAGGTCGGGGGTCCTGTGAGGATTCAGTATGAGCTGAGAAGGTCGGGGGTCCTGTGAGGATTCAGTATAAGGTGAGAAGGTCGGGGGTCCTGTGAGGATTCAGTATGAGGTGAGAAGGTCGGGGGTCCTGTGAGAATTCAGTATTAGGTGAGAAGGTCGGGGGTCCTGTGAGGATTCAGTATTAGGTGAGAAGGTCGGGGGTCCTGTGAGGATTCAGTATGAGGTGAGAAGGTCGGGGGTCCTGTGAGGATTCAGTATTAGGTGAGAAGGTCGGGGGTCCTGTGAGGATTCAGTATGAGGTGAGAAGGTCGGGGGTCCTGTGAGGATTCAGTATGAGGTGAGAAGGTAGGGGGTCCTGTGAGGATTCAGTATTAGGTGAGAAGGTCGGGGGTCCTGTGAGGATTCAGTATGAGGTGAGAAGGTCGGGGTTCCTGTGAGGATTCAGTATGAGGTGAGAAGGTCGGGGGTCCTGTGAGGGTTCAGTATGAGGTGAGAAGGTCGGGGGTCCTGTGAGGGTTCAGTATGAGGTGAGAAGGTCGGGGGTCCTGTGAGGATTCAGTATGAGGTGAGAAGGTCGGGGGTCCTGTGAGGATTCAGTATGAGGTGAGAAGGTCGGGGGTCCTGTGAGGATTCAGTATTAGGTGAGAAGGTCGGGGTCCTGTGAGGATTCAGTATGAGGTGAGAAGGTCGGGGGTCCTGTGAGGGTTCAGTATGAGGTGAGAAGGTCGGGGGTCCTGTGAGGATTCAGTATGAGGTGAGAAGGTCGGGGGTCCTGTGAGGGTTCAGTATGAGGTGAGAAGGTCGGGGGTCCTGTGAGGATTCAGTATGAGGTGAGAAGGTCGGGGGTCCTGTGAGGATTCAGTATGAGGTGAGAAGGTCGGGGGTCCTGTGAGGGTTCAGTATGAGGTGAGAAGGTCGGGGGTCCTGTGAGGATTCAGTATGAGGTGAGAAGGTCGGGGGTCCTGTGAGGATTCAGTATGAGGTGAGAAGGTCGGGGGTCCTGTGAGGATTCAGTATGAGGTGAGAAGGTCGGGGGTCCTGTGAGGATTCAGTATGAGGTGAGAAGGTCGGGGGTCCTGTGAGGGTTCAGTATGAAGTGAGAAGGTCGGGGGTCCTGTGAGGGTTCAGTATGAGGTGAGAAGGTCGGGGGTCCTGTGAGGATTCAGTATGAGGTGAGAAGGTCGGGGGTCCTGTGAGGGTTCAGTATGAGGTGAGAAGGTCGGGGGTCCTGTGAGGATTCAGTATGAGGTGAGAAGGTCGGGGTCCTGTGAGGATTCAGTATTAGGTGAGAAGGTCGGGGTCCTGTGAGGGTTCAGTATGAGGTGAGAAGGTCGGGGGTCCTGTGAGGGTTCAGTATGAGGTGAGAAGGTCGGGGGTCCTGTGAGGATTCAGTATGAGGTGAGAAGGTCGGGGGTCCTGTGAGGGTTCAGTATGAGGTGAGAAGGTCGGGGGTCCTGTGAGGATTCAGTATGAGGTGAGAAGGTCGGGGGTCCTGTGAGGGTTCAGTATGAGGTGAGAAGGTCGGGGGTCCTGTGAGGGTTCAGTATTAGGTGAGAAGGTCGGGGGTCCTGTGAGGATTCAGTATGAGGTGAGAAGGTCGGGGGTCCTGTGAGGATTCAGTATTAGGTGAGAAGGTCGGGGGTCCTGTGAGGATTCAGTATGAGGTGAGAAGGTCGGGGGTCCTGTGAGGATTCAGTATGAGGTGAGAAGGACGGGGGTCCTGTGAGGATTCAGTATGAGGTGAGAAGGTCGGGGGTCCTGTGAGGATTCAGTATGAGGTGAGAAGGTCGGGGGTCCTGTGAGGATTCAGTATGAGGTGAGAAGGTCGGGGGTTCTGTGAGAATTCAGTATGAGGTGAGAAGGTCGGGGGTCCTGTGAGGATTCAGTATGAGGTGAGAAGGTCGGGGGTCCTGTGAGGATTCAGTATGAGGTGAGAAGGTCGGGGGTCCTGTGAGGATTCAGTATGAGGTGAGAAGGTCGGGGGTCCTGTGAGGATTCAGTATGAGGTGAGAAGGTCGGGGGTCCTGTGAGGATTCAGTATGAGGTGAGAAGGTCGGGGGTCCTGTGAGGATTCAGTATGAGGTGAGAAGGTCGGGGGTCCTGTGAGGATTCAGTATGAGGTGAGAAGGTCGGGGGTCCTGTGAGGATTCAGTATGAGGTGAGAAGGTCGGGGGTCCTGTGAGGATTCAGTATGAGGTGAGAAGGTCGGGGGTCCTGTGAGGATTCAGTATGAGGTGAGAAAGTCGGGGGTCCTGTGAGGATTCAGTATTAGGTGAGAAGGTCGGGGGTCCTGTGAGGATTCAGTATGAGGTGAGAAGGTCGGGGGTCCTGTGAGGATTCAGTATGAGGTGAGAAGGTCGGGGGTCCTGTGAGGATTCAGTATGAGGTGAGAAGGTCGGGGGTCCTGTGAGGATTCAGTATTAGGTGAGAAGGTCGGGGGTCCTGTGAGGATTCAGTATGAGGTGAGAAGGTCGGGGGTCCTGTGAGGATTCAGTATGAGGTGAGAAGGTCGGGGGTCCTGTGAGGATTCAGTATGAGGTGAGAAGGTCGGGGGTCCTGTGAGGATTCAGTATGAGGTGAGAAGGTCGGGGGTCCTGTGAGGATTCAGTATGAGGTGAGAAGGTCGGGGGTCCTGTGAGGATTCAGTATGAGGTGAGAAGGTCGGGGGTCCTGTGAGGATTCAGTATGAGATGAGAAGGTCGGGGGTCCTGTGAGGGTTCAGTATGAGGTGAGAAGGTCGGGGGTCCTGTGAGGATTCAGTATGAGGTGAGAAGGTCGGGGGTCCTGTGAGGATTCAGTATTAGGTGAGAAGGTTGGGGGTCCTGTGAGGATTCAGTATGAGGTGAGAAGGTCGGGGGTCCTGTGAGGATTCAGTATTAGGTGAGAAGGTCGGGGGTCCTGTGAGGATTCAGTATGAGGTGAGAAGGTCGGGGGTCCTGTGAGGATTCAGTATGAGGTGAGAAGGTCGGGGGTCCTGTGAGGATTCAGTATTAGGTGAGAAGGTCGGGGGTCCTGTGAGGATTCAGTATTAGGTGAGAAGGTCAGGGGTCCTGTGAGGATTCAGTATGAGGTGAGAAGGTCGGGGGTCCTGTGAGGATTCAGTATGAGGTGAGAAGGTCGGGGGTCCTGTGAGGATTCAGTATGAGGTGAGAAGGTCGGGGGTCCTGTGAGGATTCAGTATTAGGTGAGAAGGTCAGGGGTCCTGTGAGGATTCAGTATGAGGTGAGAAGGTCGGGGGTCCTGTGAGGATTCAGTATGAGGTGAGAAGGTCGGGGGTCCTGTGAGGATTCAGTATGAGGTGAGAAGGTCGGGGGTCCTGTGAGGATTCAGTATTAGGTGAGAAGGTCAGGGGTCCTGTGAGGATTCAGTATGAGGTGAGAAGGTAGGGGGTCCTGTGAGGATTCAGTATGAGGTGAGAAGGTCGGGGGTCCTGTGAGGATTCAGTATGAGGTGAGAAGGTCGGGGGTCCTGTGAGGATTCAGTATGAGGTGAGAAGGTCGGGGGTCCTGTTACCTCTTTGCTGATGTCCAGGTCGTAGTCCTGGGGCTCCAGGTCCAGTTCGGTCACATGTACGGCTCTCGCGCGCACCCAGTCGTGGTCGTCCTCCTTGTCTCGCTCCTCCACGTCTCGCGCTGCCTTCTCCAGCAGCTGGAAATCAAACTCCTGCTCGCGCCTCCACTGATAACAGACATAAGACATGTTAACGCCTGACACTCGCCCAGGTCACCTGCCTGCACCCCCTGAAGTCATATGGAGACCCCGTATCTGCTGTACGGCTGAACCCTGCAGGAACACCAGGGCGCATCATGTGTCACTGGCGGCCATTATTATGGAAGGCGACACCTCCAGGGACGATACATGGCGGCTCATACAGTCTTCTACCAGTCCCGGTTTGTGCAGTCCTCACTCCGCCGTTCGCTCGCTTGGATCTCGGCCGCCAAATCATTTACAGACATTTGAATTTTTAGATAAAGAAATGAAAAATTATTCCATCATTCTCCAAACAAAATAATAACAATAAATCCGACACACAAAGGCTCCCACCAAGGGTTAAAAGGGAACAGCCTGGGGGGGGGGGGGGGGATACATGAGGTATCTCAGCCTCACCAAACCCAAGTGTAGTGCAGGGTATATACTGTATACACTATGGGTATATATGTAGTGCAGTGTATATACAGTGAGGATATATATATAGTGCAGTGTATATACAGTGAGGATATATATAGTGCAGTGTATATACAGTGAGGATATATATATAGTGCAGTGTATATACAGTGAGGATATATATATATATATATATAGTGCAGTGTATATACAGTGAGGATATATATATATAGTGCAGTGTATATACAGTGAGGATATATATATAGTGCAGTGTATATACAGTGAGGATATATATATATATATAGTGCAGTGTATATACAGTGAGGATATATATATGTAGTGCAGTGTATATACAGTGAGGATATATATGTAGTGCAGTGTATATACAGTGAGGATATATATATGTAGTGCAGTGTATATACAGTGAGGATATATATATATATATATATATAGTGCAGTGTATATACAGTGAGGATATATATATATATAGTGCAGTGTATATACAGTGAGGATTTATATAGTGCAGTGTATATACAGTGAGGATATATATATGTAGTGCAGTGTATATACAGTGAGGATATATATATAGTGCAGTGTATATACAGTGAGTATATATATATATATATAGTGCAGTGTATATACAGGGAGGATATATATATATATATATATATAGTGCAGTGTATATACAGTGAGGATATATATATATATATATATATGTAGTGCAGTGTATATACGGTGAGGATATATATATGTAGTGCAGTGTATATACAGTGAGGATATATATATGTAGTGCAGTGTATATACAGTGAGGATATATATATATATATATATATATATATAGTGCAGTGTATATACAGTGAGGATATATATATAGTACAGTGTATATACAGTGAGGACAGGAGAGGTGAGGAGGAGACGCCGCACAGGAGAGGAGAGGAGGAGACCCCGCACAGGAGAGGAGAGGAGGAGACGCCGCACAGGAGAGGAGAGGAGGAGACCCCGCACAGGAGAGGAGAGGAGGAGACCCCGCACAGGAGAGGAGGAGACCCCGCACAGGAGAGGAGAGGAGGAGACCCCGCACAGGAGAGGAGAGGAGGAGACCCCGCACAGGAGAGGAGGAGACCCCGCACAGGAGAGGAGGAGGAGGAGACCTGTACAGGAGAGGAGAGGAGGAGACCCCGCACAGGAGAGGAGGAGACCCCGCACAGGAGAGGAGAGGAGGAGACCCCGCACAGGAGAGGAGAGGAGGAGACCCCGCACAGGAGAGGAGGAGACCCCGCACAGGAGAGGAGGAGGAGGAGACCTGTACAGGAGAGGAGAGGAGGAGACCCCGCACAGGAGAGGAGGAGACCCCGCACAGGAGAGGAGGAGACCCCGCACAGGAGAGGAGAGGAGGAGACCCCGCACAGGAGAGGAGGAGACCCCGCACAGGAGAGGAGGAGACCCCGCACAGGAGAGGAGGAGACCCCGCACAGGAGAGGAGGAGACCCCGCACAGGAGAGGAGAGGAGGAGACCCCGCACAGGAGAGGAGGAGACCCCGCACAGGAGAGGAGGAGACCCCGCACAGGAGAGGAGGAGACCCCGCACAGGAGAGGAGGAGACCCCGCACAGGAGAGGAGAGGAGGAGACCCCGCACAGGAGAGGAGAGGAGGAGACCCCGCACAGGAGAGGAGAGGAGGAGACCCCGCACAGGAGAGGAGAGGAGGAGACCCCGCACAGTAGAGGAGAGGAGGAGACCCCGCACAGGAGAGGAGAGGAGGAGACCCTGCACAGGAGAGGAGAGGAGGAGACCCCGCACAGGAGAGGAGAGGAGGAGACCCCGCACAGGAGAGGAGAGGAGGAGACCCCGCACAGGAGAGGAGAGGAGGAGACCCCGCACAGGAGAGGAGACCCCAGGACATTCCCTTCCATCATTCATCAGTCCGGCCCCTCACAGTGACCGCCTCGTGACGCCATACTCAGCACTCCAGGCCAGGACAGAAGAGATTGCAGAGTTTTGGGAGGTTTCCAGTTTATTGTTTTGTGACATTACATAAGACAAAATAACATCCTCCCCAAAAGGATCCAGAATGTATCACAAGTAACAAAGCTACAATAAAAACTGTTACAGTATCCGGAAGAGCGCCCCCCGTCATAGAGCGGAGGATGGGAGTTATTGCTCTGGGTGAGGATGGAATGAAAAATGGAATGTACGCAGCACCAGAGCGGAATGATGGACAAATCAACTAGAGATCAGCGGTGACATCACTGAGAATACATCCTATCCATCACTAGAGATCAGCGGTGACATCACTAAGAATACAGCCTATCCATCACTAGAGATCAGCGGTGACATCACTGAGAATACAGCCTATCCATCACTAGAGATCAGCGGTGACATCACTAAGAATACAGCCTATCCATCACTAGAGATCAGCGGTGACATCACTGAGAATACATCCTATCCATCACTAGAGATCAGCGGTGACATCACTGAGAATACAGCCTATCCATCACTAGAGATCAGCGGTGACATCACTAAGAATACAGCCTATCCATCACTAGAGATCAGCGGTGACATCACTGAGAATACATCCTATCCTTCACTAGAGATCAGCGGTGACATCACTGAGAATACAGCCTATCCATCACTAGAGATCAGCAGTGACATCACTGAGAATACAGCCTATCCATCACTAGAGATCAGCGGTGACATCACTGAGAATACAGCCTATCCATTCACTAGAGATCAGCGGTGACATCACTGAGAATACATCCTATCCATCACTAGAGATCAGCGGTGACATCACTGATTATACAGCCTATCCATCACTAGAGATCAGCGGTGACATCACTGAGAATACAGCCTATCCATCACTAGAGATCAGCGGTGACATCACTGAGAATACAGCCTATCCATCACTAGAGATCAGCGGTGACATCACTGAGAATACAGCCTATCCATCACTAGAGATCAGCAGTGACATCACTGAGAATACAGCCTATCCATCACTAGAGATCAGCAGTGACATCACTGAGAATACATCCTATCCATCACTAGAGATCAGCGGTGACATCACTGAGAATACAGCCTATCCATCACTAGAGATCAGCGGTGACATCACTGAGAATACAGCCTATCCATCACTAGAGATCAGCGGTGACATCACTGAGAATACAGCCTATCCATCACTAGAGATCAGCGGTGACATCACTGAGAATACAGTCTATCCATCACTAGAGATCAGCGGTGACATCACTGAGAATACAGCCTATCCATCACTAGAGATCAGCGGTGACATCACTGAGAATACATCCTATCCATCACTAGAGATCAGCGGTGATATCACTGAGAATACATCCTATCCATCACTAGAGATCAGCGGTGACATCACTGAGAATACAACCTATCCATCACTAGAGATCAGCGGTGACATCACTGAGAATACAGCCTATCCATCACTAGAGATCAGCGGTGACATCACTGAGAATACAGCCTATCCATCACTAGAGATCAGCGGTGACATCACTGAGAATACATCCTATCCATCACTAGAGATCAGCGGTGACATCACTGAGAATACAGCCTATCCATCACTAGAGATCAGCGGTGACATCACTGAGAATACATCCTATCCATCACTAGAGATCAGCGGTGACATCACTGAGAATACAGCCTATCCATCACTAGAGATCAGCGGTGACATCACTGAGAATACAGCCTATCCATCACTAGAGATCAGCGGTGATATCACTGAGAATACATCCTATCCATCACTAGAGATCAGCGGTGACATCACTGAGAATACAGCCTATCCATCACTAGAGATCAGCGGTGACATCACTGAGAATACAGCCTATCCATCACTAGAGATCAGCGGTGACATCACTGAGAATACAGCCTATCCATCACTAGAGTTCAGCGGTGACATCACTGAGAATACATCCTATCCATCACTAGAGATCAGCGGTGACATCACTGAGAATACAGCCTATCCATCACTAGAGATCAGCGGTGACATCACTGAGAATACATCCTATCCATCACTAGAGATCAGCAGTGACATCACTGAGAATACAGCCTATCCATCACTAGAGATCAGCGGTGACATCACTGAGAATACAGCCTATCCCTCACTAGAGATCAGCGGTGACATCACTGAGAATACATCCTATCCATCACTAGAGATCAGCGGTGACATCACTGAGAATACATCCTATCCATCACTAGAGATCAGCGGTGACATCACTGAGAATACATCCTATCCATCACTAGAGATCAGTGGTGACATCACTGAGAATACATCCTACCCATCACTAGAGATCAGCGGTGACATCACTGAGAATACAGCCTATCCATCACTAGAGATCAGCGGTGACATCACTGAGAATACATCCTACCCATCACTAGAGATCAGCGGTGACATCACTGAGAATACAGCCTATCCATCACTAGAGATCAGCGGTGACATCACTGAGAATACAGTCTATCCATCACTAGAGATCAGCGGTAACATCACTGAGAATACAGCCTATCCATCACTAGAGATCAGCAGTGACATCACTGAGAATACAGCCTATCCATTACTAGAGATCAGCGGTGACATCACTGAGAATACAGTCTATCCATCACTAGAGATCAGCGGTGACATCACTGAGAATACATCCTATCCATCACTAGAGATCAGCGGTGATATCACTGAGAATACATCCTATCCATCACTAGAGATCAGCGGTGACATCACTGAGAATACAGTCTATCCATCACTAGAGATCAGCGGTGATATCACAGAGAATACAGCCTATCCATTCACTAGAGATCAGCGGTGACATCACTGAGAATACATCCTATCCATCACTAGAGATCAGCGGTGACATCACTGAGAATACAGCCTATCCATATAATAGAGATCAGCGGTGACATCACTGAGAATACAGCCTATCCATCACTAGAGATCAGCGGTGACATCACTGAGAATACAGCCTATCCATCACTAGAGATCAGCGGTGACACCACTGAGAATACAGCCTATCCATTCACTAGAGATCAGCGGTGACATCACTGAGAATACAGCCTATCCATCACTAGAGATCAGCGGTGACATCACTGAGAATACAGCCTATCCATCACTAGAGATCAGCGGTGACATCACTGAGAATACATCCTATCCATCACTAGAGATCAGCGGTGACATCACTGAGAATACATCCTATCCATCACTAGAGATCAGCGGTGACATCACTGAGAATACAGCCTATCCATCACTAGAGATCAGCGGTGACATCACTGAGAATACATCCTATCCATCACTAGAGATCAGCGGTGACATCACTGAGAATACATCCTATCCATCACTAGAGATCAGCGGTGACATCACTGAGAATACAGCCTATCCATCACTAGAGATCAGCGGTGACATCACTGAGAATACAGCCTATCCATCACTAGAGATCAGCGGTGACATCACTGAGAATACAGCCTATCCATCACTAGAGATCAGCGGTGACATCACTGAGAATACAGCCTATCCATCACTAGAGATCAGCGGTGACATCACTGAGAATACAGCCTATCCATCACTAGAGATCAGCAGTGACATCACTGAGAATACAGCCTATCCATCACTAGAGATCAGCGGTAACATCACTGAGAATACAGCCTATCCATCACTAGAGATCAGCAGTGACATCACTGAGAATACAGCCTATCCATCACTAGAGATCAGCGGTGACATCACTGAGAATACAGCCTATCCATCACTAGAGATCAGCGGTGACATCACTGAGAATACAGCCTATCCATCACTAGAGATCAGCGGTGACATCACTGAGAATACAGCCTATCCATCACTAGAGATCAGCAGTGACATCACTGAGAATACAGCCTATCCATCACTAGAGATCAGCGGTGACATCACTGAGAATACATCCTATCCATCACTAGAGATCAGCGGTGACATCACTGAGAATACAGCCTATCCATCACTAGAGATCAGCGGTGACATCACTGAGAATACAGCCTATCCATCACTAGAGATCAGCGGTGACATCACTGAGAATACAGCCTATCCATCACTAGAGATCAGCGGTGACATCACTGAGAATACAGCCTATCCATCACTAGAGATCAGCGGTGACATCACTAAGAATACAGCCTATCCATCACTAGAGATCAGCGGTGACATCACTGAGAATACATCCTATCCATCACTAGAGATCAGCGGTGACATCACTAAGAATACAGCCTATCCATCACTAGAGATCAGCGGTGACATCACTGAGAATACAGCCTATCCATCACTAGAGATCAGCAGTGACATCACTGAGAATACATCCTATCCATCACTAGAGATCAGCGGTGACATCACTAGAGATCAGCGGTGACATCACTAAGAATACAGCCTATCCATCACTAGAGATCAGCGGTGACATCACTGAGAATACATCCTATCCATCACTAGAGATCAGCGGTGACATCACTGAGAATACAGCCTATCCATCACTAGAGATCAGCGGTGACATCACTGAGAATACAGCCTATCCATCACTAGAGATCAGCGGTGACATCACTGAGAATACAGCCTATCCATCACTAGAGATCAGCGGTGACATCACTGAGAATACAGCCTATCCATCACTAGAGATCAGCGGTGACATCACTGAGAATACAGCCTATCCATCACTAGAGATCAGCGGTGACATCACTGAGAATACATCCTATCCATCACTAGAGATCAGCGGTGACATCACTAAGAATACAGCCTATCCATCACTAGAGATCAGCGGTGACATCACTGAGAATACATCCTATCCATCACTAGAGATCAGCGGTGACATCACTAAGAATACAGCCTATCCATCACTAGAGATCAGCGGTGACATCACTAAGAATACAGCCTATCCATCACTAGAGATCAGCGGTGACATCACTGAGAATACATCCTATCCATCACTAGAGATCAGCGGTGACATCACTGAGAATACAGCCTATCCATCACTAGAGATCAGCGGTGACATCACTGAGAATACAGCCTATCCATCACTAGAGATCAGCGGTGACATCACTGAGAATACAGCCTATCCATCACTAGAGATCAGCGGTGACATCACTGAGAATACAACCTATCCATCACTAGAGATCAGCGGTGACATCACTGAGAATACATCCTATCCATCACTAGAGATCAGCGGTGACATCACTGAGAATACAGCCTATCCATCACTAGAGATCAGCGGTGACATCACTGAGAATACAGCCTATCCATCACTAGAGATCAGCAGTGATATCACTGAGAATACATCCTATCCATCACTAGAGATCAGCGGTGACATCACTGAGAATACATCCTATCCATCACTAGAGATCAGCGGTGACATCACTGAGAATACATCCTATCCATCACTAGAGATCAGCGGTGACATCACTGAGAATACAGCCTATCCATCACTAGAGATCAGCGGTGACATCACTGAGAATACATCCTATCCATCACTAGAGATCAGCAGTGATATCACTGAGAATACATCCTATCCATCACTAGAGATCAGCGGTGACATCACTGAGAATACATCCTATCCATCACTAGAGATCAGCGGTGACATCACTGAGAATACATCCTATCCATCACTAGAGATCAGCGGTGACATCACTGAGAATACAGCCTATCCATCACTAGAGATCAGCGGTGACATCACTGAGAATACAGCCTATCCATCACTAGAGATCAGCGGTGACATCACTGAGAATACATCCTATCCATCACTAGAGATCAGCGGTGATATCACTGAGAATACAGCCTATCCATCACTAGAGATCAGCGGTGACATCACTGAGAATACATCCTATCCATCACTAGAGATCAGCGGTGACATCACTGAGAATACAGCCTATCCATCACTAGAGATCAGCGGTGACATCACTGAGAATACATCCTATCCATCACTAGAGATCAGCGGTGCCATCACTGAGAATACAGCCTATCCATCACTAGAGATCAGCGGTGACATCACTGAGAATACAGCCTTTCCATCACTAGAGATCAGCGGAGACATCACTGAGAATACAACCTATCCATCACTAGAGATCAGCGGTGACATCACTGAGAATACATCCTATCCATCACTAGAGATCAGCGGTGACATCACTGAGAATACAGCCTATCCATCACTAGAGATCAGCGGTGACATCACTGAGAATACAGCCTATCCATCACTAGAGATCAGCAGTGACATCACTGAGAATACAGCCTATCCATCACTAGGGATCAGCGGTGACATCACTGAGAATACATCCTATCCTTCACTAGAGATCAGCGGTGACATCACTGAGAATACAGCCTATCCATCACTAGAGATCAGCGGTGACATCACTGAGAATACAGCCTATCCATCACTAGAGATCAGCGGTGACATCACTGAGAATACAGCCTATCCATCACTAGAGATCAGCAGTGACATCACTGAGAATACAGCCTATCCATCACTAGAGATCAGCGGTGACATCACTGAGAATACAGCCTATCCATCACTAGAGATCAGCAGTGACATCACTGAGAATACAGCCTATCCATCACTAGAGATCAGCGGTGACATCACTGAGAATACAGCCTATCCTTCACTAGAGATCAGCGGTGACGTCACTGAGAATACATCCTATCCATCACTAGAGATCAGCGGTGACATCACTGAGAATACATCCTATCCCTCACTAGAGATCAGCAGTGACATCACTGAGAATACAGCCTATCCCTCACTAGAGATCAGCAGTGACATCACTGAGAATACAGCCTATCCATCACTAGAGATCAGCGGTGACATCACTAGAGATCAGCGGTGACATCACTAGAGATCAGCGGTGACATCACTGAGAATACATTCTGCACTATTCTAACCTGTCATTGTTGACCCAGTAGATAGGATTTAAAGGGGAGCTCCAGAACATATAGATAATAAGGGTCTGCCTGCCCCTGACTTTCAGCTGATGGAGGTGACACGGAACCATGATGGAGGACAGTAATGCAGAGCTGAGCCAGCGCAGCCATAGCCTGTAGAGATGAGTATGGCGGTTAGCGGGTTCTGCAGACAAATCATTACATTCAGAGAGGCAGCGAGATGATGGATGACACTTGGTCAGCGGAGCAGCGTATGGGATGGGTTAGAGGAGCGATGACTGAGGAGGAACTCCGCACAGAACCTAGGAGAACACTCCCTGCCCTAGGGGGCGCCCTATGTGACTGCAGCGCCTGGGCCTGTGTATTCCGCTGAATCGAGACGCTATGGCAGTGTTTCCCAACCAGTGTGCCTCCAGCTGTTGCATAACTATAACTCCCAGCATGCCTGGACGGCCTTCGGCATTCAGCCGAAGGCTGTCCAGGCATGCTGGGAGCTGTAGTTTTGCAACAGCTGGAGGCACCCTGGTTGGGAAACACTGCGCTACGGTATATGTGATGACTCTAGAACGTGCAGGATCTTGTGCTTGTTAATCTGGAAGCGGAGATGAGGCGACAGGAAATGCCGTGAATCTCTTTTTATAGAAAATATAACAATCTGTAGATTTATAAACTATTCGGTTGCATCGTGTCCAGAAGCTCGCAACGCGCGGCCTCCGTAAATCCCTGCAGCTAATTGTGTTACTGAAGCAATGAGTCTACCTGGTGATCCATGCACACAGCGGGTAAAGTGCCTTCTATCCCTCACTACAGACTACGTGTTAGAGGAAGCTCCGCCCATTGCGCTAACATACTGAGCTGAGGTCTGCAGACAGCGGTCGGGGTGCGGCTCTGCTGGTGACTGCCTGTTTGTCTCCCAGGCTCAGCGTTCTCTTGCGGTCACGGACTAAGGCCTTCTGATGCCGTTTCATGCGCTCCAGCTGCTCTTCGGCGCTCATTTTACCTCTTTGGTTGTCGCCATCGTAGAGGCGCTCAAAGGCACTTTTTGGTCTGTCCTGGTACAAGACACAAACAGAAAACTGTTACAGGAGGGACGAACCGCAGGATGGATGTGCGAGGATCAGGATGGATGTGCGAGGATCAGGATGGATGTGCGAGGATCAGGATGGATGTGCGAGGATCAGGATCAGGGTGGGTGTGTGGGGGTCAGGGTGGGTGTGTGGGGGTCAGGGTGGGTGTGTGGGGGTCAGGGTGGATGTGTGGGGGTCAGGGTGGGTGTGTGGGGGTCAGGGTGGGTGTGTGGGGGTCAGGGTGGATGTGTGGGGGTCAGGATCAGGGTGGGTGTGTGGGGGTCAGGATCAGGGTGGATGTGTGGGGGTCAGGGTGGGTGTGTGGGGGTCAGGGTGGGTGTGTGGGGGTCAGGGTGGATGTGTGGGGGTCAGGATCAGGGTGGGTGTGTGGGGGTCAGGATCAGGGTGGATGTGTGGGGGTCAGGGTGGGTGTGTGGGGGTCAGGATCAGGGTGGGTGTGTGGGGGTCAGGATCAGGGTGGGTGTGTGGGGGTCAGGATCAGGGTGGGTGTGTGGGGGTCAGGGTCAGGGTGGGTGTGTGGGGGTCAGGATCAGGGTGGGTGTGTGGGGGTCAGGATCAGGGTGGGTGTGTGGGGGTCAGGATTAGGATCAGGGTGGGTGTGTGGGGGTCAGGATCAGGGTGGGTGTGTGAGGATCAGGATCAGGGTGGGTGTGTGGGGGTCAGGATCAGGGTGGGTGTGTGGGGGTCAGGATCAGGGTGGGTGTGCGAGGATCAGGGTCAGGGTGGGTGTGTGGGGGTCAGGGTGGGTGTGTGGGGGTCAGGATCAGGGTGGGTGTGTGGGGGTCAGGATCAAGGTGGGTGTGTGGGGGTCAGGATCAGGGTGGGTGTGTGGGGGTCAGGATCAGGGTGGGTGTGTGGGGGTCAGGATCAGGGTGGGTGTGTGGGGGTCAGGATCAGGGTGGATGTGTGGGGGTCAGGATCAGGGTGGGTGTGTGGGGGTCAGGATCAAGGTGGGTGTGTGGGGGTCAGGATCAGGGTGGATGTGTGGGGGTCAGGATCAGGGTGGGTGTGTGGGGGTCAGGATCAGGGTGGGTGTGTGGGGGTCAGGATCAGGGTGGGTGTGTGGGGGTCAGGATCAGGGTGGATGTGTGGGGGTCAGGATCAGGGTGGGTGTGTGGGGGTCAGGGTGGGTGTGTGGGGGTCAGGGTGGGTGTGTGGGGGTCAGGATCAGGGTGGGTGTGTGGGGGACAGGGTCAGGATCAGGGTGGGTGTGTGGGGGTCAGGGTCAGGATCAGGGTGGGTGTGTGGGGGTCAGGGTCAGGGTGGGTGTGTGGGGGTCAGGGTGGATGTGTGGGGGTCAGGGTGGGTGTGTGGGGGTCAGGATCAGGGTGGGTGTGTGGGGGTCAGGATCAGGGTGGGTGTGTGGGGGTCAGGATCAGGGTGGGTGTGTGGGGGTCAGGGTCAGGGTGGGTGTGTGGGGGTGGGGGTCAGGGTCAGGGTGGGTGTGTGGGGGTCAGGATCAGGATCAGGGTGGGTGTGTGGGGGACAGGGTCAGGGTGGGTGTGTGGGGGACAGGGTCAGGATCAGGGTGGGTGTGTGGGGGTCAGGATCAGGGTGGGTGTGTGGGGGTCAGGGTGGGTGTGTGGGGGTCAGGATCAGGATCAGGGTGGGTGTGTGGGGGTCAGGATCAGGATCAGGGTGGGTGTGTGGGGGTCAGGATCAGGATCAGGGTGGATGTGTGGGGGTCAGGATCAGGATCAGGGTGGATGTGTGGGGGTCAGGATCAGGATCAGGGTGGATGTGTGGGGGTCATGATCAGGGTGGGTGTGTGGGGGTCAGGATCAGGGTGGGTGTGTGGGGGTCAGGATCAGGGTGGGTGTGTGGGGGTCAGGATCAGGATCAGGGTGGATGTGTGGGGGTCAGGATCAGGATCAGGGTGGATGTGTGGGGGTCAGGGTCAGGGTGGGTGTGTGGGGGTCAGGATCAGGGTGGGTGTGTGGGGGTCAGGATCAGGGTGGGTGTGTGGGGGTCAGGGTCAGGGTGGGTGTGTGGGGGTCAGGGTCAGGGTGGGTGTGTGGGGGTCAGGGTCAGGATCAGGGTGGGTGTGTGGGGGTCAGGATCAGGGTGGGTGTGTGGGGGTCAGGATCAGGGTGGGTGTGTGGGGGTCAGGATCAGGGTGGGTGTGTGGGGGTCAGGGTCAGGGTGGG
>NW_026609098.1:0-10000 GCF_029499605.1 Hyla sarda | reverse complement strand
GAGGAGACGGGGAGCACAGACACAGAACCAAGACCCATTACCTGAGGAGACAGGGGACACAGAACTAAGACCTATTACCTGAGGAGACGGGGAGCACAGACACAGAACAAAGAGCCATTACCTGAGGAGACGGGGGACACAGAACCAAGACCTATTACATGAGGAGACGGGGGACACAGAACCAAGACCCATTACCTGAGGAGACGGGGGACACAGAACCAAGACCCATTACCTGAGGAGACGGGGAGCACAGACACAGAACAAAGAGCCATTACCTGAGGAGACGGGGAGCACAGACACAGAACCAAGACCCGTTACCTGAGGAGACGGGGAGCACAGAACTAAGACCTATTACCTGAGGAGACGGGGGACACAGAACCAAGACCCATTACCTGAGGAGACGGGGGACATAGAACCAAGACCCATTACCTGAGGAGACGGGGGACACAGAACCAAGACCCATTACCTGAGGAGACGGGGAGCACAGACACAGAACCAAGACCCATTACCTGAGGAGACGGGGGACACAGAACTAAGACCTATTACCTGAGGAGACGGGGGACACAGAACCAAGACCCATTACCTGAGGAGACGGGGGACATAGAACCAAGACCCATTACCTGAGGAGACGGGGGACACAGAACCAAGACCCATTACCTGAGGAGACGGGGGACACAGAACCAAGACCCATTACCTGAGGAGACGGGGGACACAGAACCAAGACCTATTACCTGAGGAGACGGGGAGCACAGAACTAAGACCCATTACCTGAGGAGACGGGGGACATAGAACCAAGACCTATTACCTGAGGAGACGGGGGACACAGAACCAAGACCCATTACCTGAGGAGACGGGGGACACAGAACCAAGACCCATTACCTGAGGAGACGGGGGACACAGAACCAAGACCCATTACCTGAGGAGACGGGGGACACAGAACCAAGACCCATTACCTGATGAGACGGGGGACACAGAACTAAGACCTATTACCTGAGGAGACGGGGGACACAGAACCAAGACCTATTACCTGAGGAGACGGGGGACACAGAACCAAGACCTATTACCTGAGGAGACGGGGAGCACAGAACCAAGACCCATTACCTGAGGAGACGGGGGACACAGAACCAAGACCCATTACCTGATGAGACGGGGGACACAGAACCAAGACCCATTACCTGAGGAGACGGGGGACACAGAACCAAGACCCATTACCTGAGGAGACGGGGAGCACAGAACCAAGACCTATTACCTGAGGAGACGGGGGACACAGAACCAAGACCCATTACCTGAGGAGACGGGGAGCACAGACACAGAACCAAGACCCATTACCTGAGGAGACAGGGGACACAGAACTAAGACCTATTACCTGAGGAGACGGGGAGCACAGACACAGAACAAAGAGCCATTACCTGAGGAGACGGGGAGCACAGACACAGAACCAAGACCCATTACCTGAGGAGACGGGGAGCACAGAACTAAGACCTATTACCTGAGGAGACGGGGGACACAGAACCAAGACCCATTACCTGAGGAGACGGGGGACATAGAACCAAGACCCATTACCTGAGGAGACGGGGGACACAGAACCAAGACCCATTACCTGAGGAGACGGGGAGCACAGACACAGAACCAAGACCCATTACCTGAGGAGACGGGGGACACAGAACTAAGACCTATTACCTGAGGAGACGGGGGACACAGAACCAAGACCCATTACCTGAGGAGACGGGGGACATAGAACCAAGACCCATTACCTGAGGAGACGGGGGACACAGAACCAAGACCCATTACCTGAGGAGACGGGGGACACAGAACCAAGACCCATTACCTGAGGAGACGGGGGACACAGAACCAAGACCTATTACCTGAGGAGACGGGGAGCACAGAACTAAGACCCATTACCTGAGGAGACGGGGGACATAGAACCAAGACCTATTACCTGAGGAGACGGGGGACACAGAACCAAGACCCATTACCTGAGGAGACGGGGGACACAGAACCAAGACCCATTACCTGAGGAGACGGGGGACACAGAACCAAGACCCATTACCTGAGGAGACGGGGGACACAGAACCAAGACCCATTACCTGATGAGACGGGGGACACAGAACTAAGACCTATTACCTGAGGAGACGGGGGACACAGAACCAAGACCTATTACCTGAGGAGACGGGGGACACAGAACCAAGACCTATTACCTGAGGAGACAGGGAGCACAGAACCAAGACCCATTACCTGAGGAGACGGGGGACACAGAACCAAGACCCATTACCTGATGAGACGGGGGACACAGAACCAAGACCCATTACCTGAGGAGACGGGGAGCACAGACACAGAACCAAGACCCATTACCTGAGGAGACGGGGGACACAGAACCAAGACCCATTACCTGAGGAGACGGGGGACACAGAACCAAGACCCATTACCTGATGAGACGGGGGACACAGAACTAAGACCTATTACCTGAGGAGACGGGGGACACAGAACCAAGACCTATTACCTGAGGAGACGGGGGACACAGAACCAAGACCTATTACCTGAGGAGACGGGGGACACAGAACCAAGACCTATTACCTGAGGAGACGGGGGACACAGAACCAAGACCCATTACCTGAGGAGACGGGGAGCACAGACACAGAACCAAGACCCATTACCTGAGGAGACGGGGAGCACAGACACAGAACCAAGACCTATTACCTGAGGAGACGGGGGACACAGAACCAAGACCCATTACCTGAGGAGACGGGGGACACAGAACCAAGACCCATTACCTGAGGAGACAGGGGACACAGAACCAAGACCCATTACCTGAGGAGACGGGGAGCACAGACACAGAACCAAGACCCATTACCTGAGGAGACGGGGAGCACAGAACCAAGACCTATTACATGAGGAGACGGGGGACACAGAACCAAGACCCATTACCTGAGGAGACAGGGGACACAGAACCAAGACCCATTACCTGAGGAGACGGGGGACACAGAACCAAGACCCATTACCTGAGGAGACGGGGGACACAGAACCAAGACCCATTACCTGAGGAGACGGGGGACACAGAACCAAGACCCATTACCTGAGGAGACGGGGGACACAGAACCAAGACCCATTACCTGAGGAGACGGGGGACACAGAACCAAGACCCATTACCTGAGGAGACGGGGATCGGCCCATTTGTTCCTGTAATAACTGTCTCAGCTGAATGACGTCGCTCTCCAGCCTCAGATACTCGTTCCAGGAATTCTCCATATCCTGCGGCACAAAACACGTCAGACAAGGCAACTAAACTCCACAATGTCATAATTAGCTCATCCCCAGTGCAGCCGTAATACATTATGATGGTTATCATCCCCTCCCCCGATACGGACATCACCCTCTAAGCGCATCCTTATATTTGGTGAAGAATACACACCGAGGAGACTTTGGACATCTCGGCTCTGATCTGCACTAAGTCTTCCTGTAGGAGGCGCTGCTGGTAGGAGATTTTCGCCGTGTGCTGAGGTTGATCCTTGTACTGATCCATCTGTCTGTGCAAAACCTCAAGGACCGTTTCAAGTTTGTCCTGTAGAAGTAGACGGAGATTGTGACCAATGTCTCAAGGAGCCGCAATACATTAGTCAGTGACAGGAACGTGGATGGTGAGTGCAGCCCCTTCCCCAGAGATTCCACCTCCTTATCTACAGATGACACCCGGTCACAGAGGAAGACAGGAGCCCCTCCAGGTCACAGAGGAAGACAGAAGCCCCTCCAGGTCACAGAGGAAGACAGGAGCCCCTCCAGGTCACAGAGGAAGACAGGAGCCCCTCCAGGTCACAGAGGAAGACAGAAGCCCCTCCAGGTCACAGAGGAAGACAGGAGCCCCTCCAGGTCACAGAGGAAGACAGGAGCCCCTCCAGGTCACAGAGGAAGACAGAAGCCCCTCCAGGTCACAGAGGAAGACAGGAGCCCCTCCAGGTCACAGAGGAAGACAGAAGCCCCTCCAGGTCACAGAGGAAGACAGGAGCCCCTCCAAGTCACAGAGGAAGACAGGAGCCCCTCCAGGTCACAGAGGAAGACAGGAGCCCCTCCAGGTCACAGAGGAAGACAGGAGCCCCTCCAGGTCACAGAGGAAGACAGGAGCCCCTCCAGGTCACAGAGGAAGACAGGAGCCCCTCCAGGTCACAGAGGAAGACAGGAGCCCCTCCAGGTCACAGAGGAAGACAGGAGCCCCTCCAGGTCACAGAGGAAGACAGGAGCCCCTCCAGGTCACAGAGGAAGACAGGAGCCCCCAGTCAAGGCCAGGTAAGGAAGACAGGAGCCCCTCCAGGTCACAGAGGAAGACAGAAGCCCCTCCAGGTCACAGAGGAAGACAGGAGCCCCTCCAGGTCACAGAGGAAGACAGGAGCCCCTCCAGGTCACAGAGGAAGACAGAAGCCCCTCCAGGTCACAGAGGAAGACAGGAGCCCCTCCAGGTCACAGAGGAAGACAGAAGCCCCTCCAGGTCACAGAGGAAGACAGGAGCCCCTCCAAGTCACAGAGGAAGACAGGAGCCCCTCCAGGTCACAGAGGAAGACAGGAGCCCCTCCAGGTCACAGAGGAAGACAGGAGCCCCTCCAGGTCACAGAGGAAGACAGGAGCCCCTCCAGGTCACAGAGGAAGACAGGAGCCCCTCCAGGTCACAGAGGAAGACAGGAGCCCCTCCAGGTCACAGAGGAAGACAGGAGCCCCTCCAGGTCACAGAGGAAGACAGGAGCCCCTCCAGGTCACAGAGGAAGACAGGAGCCCCTCCAGGTCACAGAGGAAGACAGGAGCCCCTCCAGGTCACAGAGGAAGACAGAAGCCCCTCCAGGTCACAGAGGAAGACAGGAGCCCCTCCAGGTCACAGAGGAAGACAGGAGCCCCTCCAGGTCACAGAGGAAGACAGGAGCCCCTCCAGGTCACAGAGGAAGACAGGAGCCCCTCCAGGTCACAGAGGAAGACAGGAGCCCCTCCAGGTCACAGAGGAAGACAGGAGCCCCTCCAGGTCACAGAGGAAGACAGAAGCCCCTTCAGGTCACAGAGGAAGACAGAAGCCCCTCCAGGTCACAGAGGAAGACAGGAGCCCCTCCAGGTCACAGAGGAAGACAGGAGCCCCTCCAGGTCACAGAGGAAGACAGGAGCCCCTCCAGGTCACAGAGGAAGACAGGAGCCCCTCCAGGTCACAGAGGAAGACAGGAGCCCCTCCAGGTCACAGAGGAAGACAGGAGCCCCTCCAGGTCACAGAGGAAGACAGGAGCCCCTCCAGGTCACAGAGGAAGACAGGAGCCCCTCCAGGTCACAGAGGAAGACAGAAGCCCCTCCAGGTCACAGAGGAAGACAGGAGCCCCTCCAGGTCACAGAGGAAGACAGAAGCCCCTCCAGGTCACAGAGGAAGACAGGAGCCCCTCCAGGTCACAGAGGAAGACAGGAGCCCCTCCAGGTCACAGAGGAAGACAGAAGCCCCTCCAGGTCACAGAGGAAGACAGGAGCCCCTCCAGGTCACAGAGGAAGACAGAAGCCCCTCCAGGTCACAGAGGAAGACAGAAGCCCCTCCAGGTCACAGAGGAAGACAGGAGCCCCTCCAAGTCACAGAGGAAGACAGGAGCCCCTCCAGGTCACAGAGGAAGACAGGAGCCCCTCCAGGTCACAGAGGAAGACAGGAGCCCCTCCAGGTCACAGAGGAAGACAGGAGCCCCTCCAGGTCACAGAGGAAGACAGGAGCCCCTCCAGGTCACAGAGGAAGACAGGAGCCCCTCCAGGTCACAGAGGAAGACAGGAGCCCCTCCAGGTCACAGAGGAAGACAGGAGCCCCTCCAGGTCACAGAGGAAGACAGGAGCCCCTCCAGGTCACAGAGGAAGACAGGAGCCCCTCCAGGTCACAGAGGAAGACAGGAGCCCCTCCAGGTCACAGAGGAAGACAGGAGCCCCTCCAAGTCACAGAGGAAGACAGGAGCCCCTCCAAGTCACAGAGGAAGACAGGAGCCCCTCCAGGTCACAGAGGAAGACAGAAGCCCCTCCAGGTCACAGAGGAAGACAGAAGCCCCTCCAGGTCACAGAGGAAGACAGGAGCCCCTCCAGGTCACAGAGGAAGACAGGAGCCCCTCCAGGTCACAGAGGAAGACAGGAGCCCCTCCAGGTCACAGAGGAAGACAGGAGCCCCTCCAGGTCACAGAGGAAGACAGAAGCCCCTCCAGGTCACAGAGGAAGACAGGAGCCCCTCCAAGTCACAGAGGAAGACAGGAGCCCCTCCAGGTCACAGATCAAGACAGGAGCCCCTCCAGGTCACAGAGGAAGACAGGAGGCCATCCAGGTCACAGAGGAAGACAGGAGCCCCTCCAGGTCACAGAGGAAGACAGGAGCCCCTCCAGGTCACAGAGGAAGACAGGAGCCCCTCCAGGTCACAGAGGAAGACAGGAGCCCCTCCAAGTCACAGAGGAAGACAGGAGCCCCTCCAAGTCACAGAGGAAGACAGGAGCCCCTCCAGGTCACAGAGGAAGACAGGAGCCCCTCCAGGTCACAGAGGAAGACAGGAGCCCCTCCAGGTCACAGAGGAAGACAGGAGCCCCTCCAGGTCACAGAGGAAGACAGGAGCCCCTCCAGGTCACAGAGGAAGACAGGAGCCCCTCCAAGTCACAGAGGAAGACAGGAGCCCCTCCAAGTCACAGAGGAAGACAGGAGCCCCTCCAGGTCACAGAGGAAGACAGGAGCCCCTCCAGGTCACAGAGGAAGACAGGAGCCCCTCCAGGTCACAGAGGAAGACATAAGCCCCTCCAGGTCACAGAGGAAGACAGGCGCCCCTCCAGGTCACAGAGGAAGACAGAAGCCCCTCCAGGTCACAGAGGAAGACAGGAGCCCCTCCAGGTCACAGAGGAAGACAGAAGCCCCTCCAGGTCACAGAGGAAGACAGGAGCCCCTCCAGGTCACAGAGGAAGAAGAACCTCCCATTTATAAGTAAACAGGATTCATGCAATTCAGAATAATCCATGAACTCAGACTCTGGGGGGCGCTCTGGGGGGTACTTTGGGGAGCACTCTTGGGGGGGTCTGTGGGGCGCTCTGGGGGATGCTCACGGGGGGTTGGTGGGCACTCTGGGGGGGTCTGGAGAGCACTCTTGGGGGGCGCTCTGGGGTGTGCTCGGGGAAGGGTCTGGGGGTGCTCTGGGGGGCACTCTTGTGGGGGGTCTGGGGGTGCTCTGGGGGACACTCTGGGGGGGGATGTTCTGGGGGGATGCTCTGGGGGGGTGCTCTGGAGAGCAATCTTGGGGGGTTTGGGGGGCGCTCTGGGTGTGCTCGGGGAAGGGTCTGGGGGGCACTCTTGTGGGGGGTCTGGGGGTGCTCTGGGGGGCGCTCTGGGGGGGTGCTCTGAGGGGATGCTCTGGGTGGTGCTCTGGAGAGCACTCTTGGGGGGGGTTTGGCGGGCGCTCTGGGGTGTGCTCGGGGAAGGGTCTGGGGGTTCTCTGGGGGGGGGTGCTCTGGGGGATGTTCTGGGGAGCGCTCACTGACCTTATTGTCCTTCAGAGCCCGGATCTTGTCCTCCAAGTCCTGCAGGATCCGATCTTGTTCACAGAGGACACTGAGCTCCACCTGGAAGAGACATATGAGAGAGCTGAGATACATGAGAGACAGCCAGGGGATACACAAAAGGGAAAGGACGGAGAGATACACCAGAGAGAGCCGAGAGATATACAAGTGAGAGAGAGAGAGAGAGAGAGATAGAGAGAGAAAGAAATATACAAGAAAGAGAGAGAGAGAAAGAGAAATACAAGAGAGAGAGAGAAAGAAATATACAAGAAAGAGAGAGAAAGAGAGAGAAAGAGAAATACAAGAGAGAAAGAGAGAGAGAGAGAAAGAGAAATACAAGAAAGAGAGAGAGAAATACAAGAAAGAGAGAGAGAAAGAGAGAGAGAGAGAAAGAGAAATACAAGAAAGAGAGAGAAAGAGAAATACAAGAGAGAGAGAGAGAGAGAAAGAAATATACAAGAAAGAGAGAAAGAGAGAGAAAGAGAAATACAAGAGAGAAAGAGAGAGAGAAAGAGAAATACAAGAAAGAGAGAGAAAGAGAAATACAAGAGAGAGAGAGAGAAAGAGAGAGAGAGAGAAAGAAATATACAAGAAAGAGAGAAAGAGAGAGAAAGAGAAATACAAGAGAGAAAGAGAGAGAGAAAGAGAGATACAAGAAAGAGAGAGAAAGAGAAATACAAGAGAGAGAGAGAGAAAGAGAGAGAGAGAGAGAGAGAGAAAGAAATATACAAGAAAGAGAGAGAAAGAGAAATACAAGAGAGAGAGAGAGAGAGAGAGAGAGAGAGAGAAAGAAATATACAAGAAAGAGAGAGAAAGAGAAATACAAGAGAGAGAGAGAGAGAGAAAGAAATATACAAGAAAGAGAGAAAGAGAGAGAAAGAGAAATACAAGAGAGAAAGAGAGAGAGAAATATACAAGAAAGAGAGAAAGAGAGAAAGAGAAATACAAGAGAGAGAGAGAAAGAAATATACAAGAAAGAGAGAAAGAGAGAGAAAGAGAAATACAAGAGAGAAAGAGAGAGAGAGAGAAAGAGAAATACAAGAAAGAGAGAGAAAGAGAAATACAAGAGAGAGAGAGAGAGAAAGAGAGAGAGATAAAGAAATATACAAGAAAGAGAGAGAAAGAGAAATACAAGAGAGAGAGAGAGAGAAAGAAATATACAAGAAAGAGAGAGAAAGAGAAATACAAGAGAGAGAGAGAAAGAGAGAGAGAGAGAGAAATATACAAGAAAGAGAGAGAAAGAAAGAGAGAAAGAGAAATACAAGAGAGAAAGAGAGAGAGAGAAAGAAATATACAAGAAAGAGAGAAAGAGAAATACAAGAGAGAGAGAAAGAGAGAGAGAAAGAAATATACAAGAAAGAGAGAGAAAGAGAAATACAAGAGAGAGAGAGAGAGAGCGACGAGAGATATACGAGAGAGAGAGAGAGCCAGAGAGATACACGAGAGAGAGAGAGCCGAGAGATATACTAGAGAGAGAGAGATATACTAGAGAGAGAGCAAAGAGATATACAAGAGAGAGCCGAGAGATATACAAGAGAGAGAGATATACTAGAGAGAGAGAGCCAAGAGATATACAAGAGAGAGAGATACTAGAGAGAGAGCCAAGAGATATACAAGAGAGAGATACTAGAGAGAGAGCCAAGAGATATAAGAGAGAGAGAGAGAGCCGAGAGATATACAAGGGAGAGAGAGAGAACCGAGAGATATACAAGAGAGAGAGAGATATACAAGAGAGAGAGCCAAGAGATATACGAGAGAGAGATACAAGAGAGAGAGCCAAGAGATATACAAGAGAGAGAGATATACAAGAGAGAGAGATATACAAGAGAGAGAGCCAAGAGATATACGAGAGAGAGATACAAGAGAGAGAGCCAAGAGATATACAAGAGAGAGAGAGATATACAAGAGAGAGAGATATACAAGAGAGAGAGCCAAGAGATATACGAGAGAGAGATACCAGAGAGAGAGCCAAGAGATATACAAGAGAGAGAGAGATACTAGAGAGAGATATACAAGAGAGAGAGCCAAGAGATATACAAGAGAGAGAGAGAGAGAGAGCCGAGAGATATACAAGAGAGAGAGAGAGATACTAGAGAGAGATATACAAGAGAGAGAGCCAAGAGATATACAAGAGAGAGATATACAAGAGAGAGAGACAAGAGATATACAAGAGAGAGAGAGATACTAGAGAGAGATATACAAGAGAGAGAGCCAAGAGATATACAAGAGAGAGAGAGAGAGAGCCGAGAGATATACAAGAGAGAGAGAGAGCCGAGAGATATACAAGAGAGAGAGAGAGAGCCGAGAGATATACAAGAGAGAGAGAGAGAGAGCCGAGAGATATACAAGAGAGAGAGAGAGAGAGCCGAGAGATATACAAGAGAGAGAGAGCCGAGAGATATACAAGAGAGAGAGCCGAGAGATATACAAGAGAGCCAAGAGATATACAAGAGAGAGAGAGAGATATACAAGAGAGAGAGCCAAGA
>NW_026609097.1:0-41347 GCF_029499605.1 Hyla sarda | reverse complement strand
CATGGACTGACATTCTGGCCTACTTTCAGCCGATGCGACTTGTCTGTCGCTGAACAGTCGCTTTTTATGTATTCAGCACCTATGTATAATGTTGTAAAAATGCTCTAGAAGCTAAAGTCGCAGAAATGTCACACATATTTGGCCTGCAACTTTCTGTGCGACAAATTCAGACAGGAAAAATCAGTATAAATCCTTAGAAAATTATCCCCCAGTGTCTCCATCTGCTGGCGGTATTGAATAAGCATTGCTGCACTGATGGGGTATGCATTAGACGAAAAAAAAGAAGAAAAAGAAGAATAATACGCCCAGAAAAGAGGCGAAAAGGAGAAAAACGTAAAAAAACGTGAAAAAAAAGTAAGAGGAAGAGAAGGGAAAAAAAGGTGGAAATGGGTTTAAAAGTGATTTCGGCGGAGAAATATATATATATATATATATATATATATATATATATATATATATATATACGCGCACACACACACATATATATAAACGTATTCTCCGTTGAGATATTGCAGCCGCTGCTGTGTCCAGGCCCAGGAGCCTTAGCACTGTGCTGTGATGTCACTCAATACCACTGACATCACTAGGTGTAAACAACATCTCTCCTTTGCTGTGTATGTGACTATGGAGCTGTTTGGTGATGTCGTCTATTATGGCCTTCATAGAAGCAACAGGAGATTGTTGCATCCATCTAGAACCCTCAGAACTACAGTGCTATGATGTCACTCACTTCCACAGGCCTTGCAGAGTGTAAACAACAACAACCCAGCTTTGTTGTGTATGTAACCATAGGGATTTGTGATGTCACCTAGAACCTTCACAGCAGCGACAGCTTTATGAGGAGCATCAGCACTGCTCTGCCTGAGCAGAACCATCACCGCCATAGGTTGTCAAATAACCCGGATTTAACCCACACAGGTAAGTCCAATGGGGTGCAGGCATGTCCTCTATGCTTACAGCTTCCCGTGGGTGTTGGTTTGATACCGTTTGGGGACAGCCAAGGAGGCATCTGCAGGCAACAAAGGTAGGTGTGTGCTTGTGTGTGTGTTTCCTATGCAGATCCTAAGCCCAGTGTCACATGCAAGTAGGAGGAGTAAGAAGGGTTCCTGGCAAATCCGGGTTATGGATTGCATTTAAAAAGGCCCCGTGGGAGTGCAATGGGCCCCTGTCTTGCTGCTTAGCAATAATGGTATGGGTTTAGGTTCTGCTGTGTGTACTGGTGGTTGACTGCCCCCCAGCCCAGAGTGTGCATGGAAAATTGTCTGGCAGCCTCCCTGACAGCAAGCAGTGATAGTGCCCATGAAGGGGACCTTGTTGGGCCCGCCCCTTTCACGGTTATCGCTTCTCGGCCTTTTGGCTAAGATCAAGTGTAGTATCTGTTCTTATCAGTTTAATATCTGATACGTCCCCTATCTGGGGACCATATATTAAATGGATTTTTGAGAACGGGGGCCGATTTCGAAGCTTGCTTCCGTCGCCCTATGCATTGACCCGATATGGCAGTATCTTCGGGTACAGTGCACCACCCCCTTACAGGGTTAAAAAGAAAGATTCCTACTTTCATTGCTACCTGCTTGCTGGCTAGCCAGCTAGCCAGCCCTGTGGGCCTTGCTGCTGCAGCCAAAAAACAAAAGGTGGTGCTGCTGCTGCTGCTTCTGCTGCTTCTGCTTGTGTCTGGCCGCTGTTGGAGCGTCCAGGCACAGGACTTCTGCTGCTGCTGACTAAATGGCCTCCTTAATTGGATCATTTGAGTAGCCAGCACACCTGTGCAGGTAGGGCATGACATGATAGGCAGCTGCCTTGATAGCGGGTGGGTGCTGAATGTTCCTAATTGACAAAATAAGATTAATGCTTATGAAGAAATATAAAATCTCATCCCTTCCCCAATATCGCGCCACACCCCTACCCCTTAATTCCCTGGTTGAACTTGATGGACATATGTCTTTTTTCGACCGTACTAACTATGTAACTATGTAACATAACATGGGGGGGGGGGGGGGGGTCTCCTGGCTGTTCACACAGGTGTGTCATTGCTGTACATTGACCATGCATTGCTTCTGTGGTATTGCAAAGGCAAAGACAAATGCTTCCAGCCATCCATTGCACTAATGGATTGGTCATCAGCTGGCTGTCTATGTCCCGCATCAATATAGACCAAAGTACAGAGGGTTAGGCTATGCTATTGTGCACCTACCTGATGCATCAGAAGGTGCGAGGCCCTTGCTAAATTCTGTGCACAGACTTTGAGATCTATACTTTAGACTGTATCTAAACCTGCTCCAACATGGACTGACATTCTGGCCTACTTTCAGCCGATGCGACTTGTCTGTCGCTGAACAGTCGCTTTTTATGTATTCAGCACCTATGTATAATGTTGTAAAAATGCTCTAGAAGCTAAAGTCGCAGAAATGTCACACATATTTGGCCTGCAACTTTCTGTGCGACAAATTCAGACAGGAAAAATCAGTATAAATCCTTAGAAAATTATCCCCCAGTGTCTCCATCTGCTGGCGGTATTGAATAAGCATTGCTGCACTGATGGGGTATGCATTAGACGAAAAAAAAGAAGAAAAAGAAGAATAATACGCCCAGAAAAGAGGCGAAAAGGAGAAAAACGTAAAAAAACGTGAAAAAAAAGTAAGAGGAAGAGAAGGGAAAAAAAGGTGGAAATGGGTTTAAAAGTGATTTCGGCGGAGAAATATATATATATATATATATATATATATATATATATATATATATACGCGCACACACACACATATATATAAACGTATTCTCCGTTGAGATATTGCAGCCGCTGCTGTGTCCAGGCCCAGGAGCCTTAGCACTGTGCTGTGATGTCACTCAATACCACTGACATCACTAGGTGTAAACAACATCTCTCCTTTGCTGTGTATGTGACTATGGAGCTGTTTGGTGATGTCGTCTATTATGGCCTTCATAGAAGCAACAGGAGATTGTTGCATCCATCTAGAACCCTCAGAACTACAGTGCTATGATGTCACTCACTTCCACAGGCCTTGCAGAGTGTAAACAACAACAACCCAGCTTTGTTGTGTATGTAACCATAGGGATTTGTGATGTCACCTAGAACCTTCACAGCAGCGACAGCTTTATGAGGAGCATCAGCACTGCTCTGCCTGAGCAGAACCATCACCGCCATAGGTTGTCAAATAACCCGGATTTAACCCACACAGGTAAGTCCAATGGGGTGCAGGCATGTCCTCTATGCTTACAGCTTCCCGTGGGTGTTGGTTTGATACCGTTTGGGGACAGCCAAGGAGGCATCTGCAGGCAACAAAGGTAGGTGTGTGCTTGTGTGTGTGTTTCCTATGCAGATCCTAAGCCCAGTGTCACATGCAAGTAGGAGGAGTAAGAAGGGTTCCTGGCAAATCCGGGTTATGGATTGCATTTAAAAAGGCCCCGTGGGAGTGCAATGGGCCCCTGTCTTGCTGCTTAGCAATAATGGTATGGGTTTAGGTTCTGCTGTGTGTACTGGTGGTTGACTGCCCCCCAGCCCAGAGTGTGCATGGAAAATTGTCTGGCAGCCTCCCTGACAGCAAGCAGTGATAGTGCCCATGAAGGGGACCTTGTTGGGCCCGCCCCTTTCACGGTTATCGCTTCTCGGCCTTTTGGCTAAGATCAAGTGTAGTATCTGTTCTTATCAGTTTAATATCTGATACGTCCCCTATCTGGGGACCATATATTAAATGGATTTTTGAGAACGGGGGCCGATTTCGAAGCTTGCTTCCGTCGCCCTATGCATTGACCCGATATGGCAGTATCTTCGGGTACAGTGCACCACCCCCTTACAGGGTTAAAAAGAAAGATTCCTACTTTCATTGCTACCTGCTTGCTGGCTAGCCAGCTAGCCAGCCCTGTGGGCCTTGCTGCTGCAGCCAAAAAACAAAAGGTGGTGCTGCTGCTGCTGCTTCTGCTGCTTCTGCTTGTGTCTGGCCGCTGTTGGAGCGTCCAGGCACAGGACTTCTGCTGCTGCTGACTAAATGGCCTCCTTAATTGGATCATTTGAGTAGCCAGCACACCTGTGCAGGTAGGGCATGACATGATAGGCAGCTGCCTTGATAGCGGGTGGGTGCTGAATGTTCCTAATTGACAAAATAAGATTAATGCTTATGAAGAAATATAAAATCTCATCCCTTCCCCAATATCGCGCCACACCCCTACCCCTTAATTCCCTGGTTGAACTTGATGGACATATGTCTTTTTTCGACCGTACTAACTATGTAACTATGTAACATAACATGGGGGGGGGGGGGGGGTCTCCTGGCTGTTCACACAGGTGTGTCATTGCTGTACATTGACCATGCATTGCTTCTGTGGTATTGCAAAGGCAAAGACAAATGCTTCCAGCCATCCATTGCACTAATGGATTGGTCATCAGCTGGCTGTCTATGTCCCGCATCAATATAGACCAAAGTACAGAGGGTTAGGCTATGCTATTGTGCACCTACCTGATGCATCAGAAGGTGCGAGGCCCTTGCTAAATTCTGTGCACAGACTTTGAGATCTATACTTTAGACTGTATCTAAACCTGCTCCAACATGGACTGACATTCTGGCCTACTTTCAGCCGATGCGACTTGTCTGTCGCTGAACAGTCGCTTTTTATGTATTCAGCACCTATGTATAATGTTGTAAAAATGCTCTAGAAGCTAAAGTCGCAGAAATGTCACACATATTTGGCCTGCAACTTTCTGTGCGACAAATTCAGACAGGAAAAATCAGTATAAATCCTTAGAAAATTATCCCCCAGTGTCTCCATCTGCTGGCGGTATTGAATAAGCATTGCTGCACTGATGGGGTATGCATTAGACGAAAAAAAAGAAGAAAAAGAAGAATAATACGCCCAGAAAAGAGGCGAAAAGGAGAAAAACGTAAAAAAACGTGAAAAAAAAGTAAGAGGAAGAGAAGGGAAAAAAAGGTGGAAATGGGTTTAAAAGTGATTTCGGCGGAGAAATATATATATATATATATATATATATATATATATATATATATATATACGCGCACACACACACATATATATAAACGTATTCTCCGTTGAGATATTGCAGCCGCTGCTGTGTCCAGGCCCAGGAGCCTTAGCACTGTGCTGTGATGTCACTCAATACCACTGACATCACTAGGTGTAAACAACATCTCTCCTTTGCTGTGTATGTGACTATGGAGCTGTTTGGTGATGTCGTCTATTATGGCCTTCATAGAAGCAACAGGAGATTGTTGCATCCATCTAGAACCCTCAGAACTACAGTGCTATGATGTCACTCACTTCCACAGGCCTTGCAGAGTGTAAACAACAACAACCCAGCTTTGTTGTGTATGTAACCATAGGGATTTGTGATGTCACCTAGAACCTTCACAGCAGCGACAGCTTTATGAGGAGCATCAGCACTGCTCTGCCTGAGCAGAACCATCACCGCCATAGGTTGTCAAATAACCCGGATTTAACCCACACAGGTAAGTCCAATGGGGTGCAGGCATGTCCTCTATGCTTACAGCTTCCCGTGGGTGTTGGTTTGATACCGTTTGGGGACAGCCAAGGAGGCATCTGCAGGCAACAAAGGTAGGTGTGTGCTTGTGTGTGTGTTTCCTATGCAGATCCTAAGCCCAGTGTCACATGCAAGTAGGAGGAGTAAGAAGGGTTCCTGGCAAATCCGGGTTATGGATTGCATTTAAAAAGGCCCCGTGGGAGTGCAATGGGCCCCTGTCTTGCTGCTTAGCAATAATGGTATGGGTTTAGGTTCTGCTGTGTGTACTGGTGGTTGACTGCCCCCCAGCCCAGAGTGTGCATGGAAAATTGTCTGGCAGCCTCCCTGACAGCAAGCAGTGATAGTGCCCATGAAGGGGACCTTGTTGGGCCCGCCCCTTTCACGGTTATCGCTTCTCGGCCTTTTGGCTAAGATCAAGTGTAGTATCTGTTCTTATCAGTTTAATATCTGATACGTCCCCTATCTGGGGACCATATATTAAATGGATTTTTGAGAACGGGGGCCGATTTCGAAGCTTGCTTCCGTCGCCCTATGCATTGACCCGATATGGCAGTATCTTCGGGTACAGTGCACCACCCCCTTACAGGGTTAAAAAGAAAGATTCCTACTTTCATTGCTACCTGCTTGCTGGCTAGCCAGCCCTGTGGGCCTTGCTGCTGCAGCCAAAAAACAAAAGGTGGTGCTGCTGCTGCTGCTTCTGCTGCTTCTGCTTGTGTCTGGCCGCTGTTGGAGCGTCCAGGCACAGGACTTCTGCTGCTGCTGACTAAATGGCCTCCTTAATTGGATCATTTGAGTAGCCAGCACACCTGTGCAGGTAGGGCATGACATGATAGGCAGCTGCCTTGATAGCGGTAGCGGGTGGGTGCTGAATGTTCCTAATTGACAAAATAAGATTAATGCTTATGAAGAAATATAAAATCTCATCCCTTCCCCAATATCGCGCCACACCCCTACCCCTTAATTCCCTGGTTGAACTTGATGGACATATGTCTTTTTTCGACCGTACTAACTATGTAACTATGTAACATAACATGGGGGGGGGGGGGGGGTCTCCTGGCTGTTCACACAGGTGTGTCATTGCTGTACATTGACCATGCATTGCTTCTGTGGTATTGCAAAGGCAAAGACAAATGCTTCCAGCCATCCATTGCACTAATGGATTGGTCATCAGCTGGCTGTCTATGTCCCGCATCAATATAGACCAAAGTACAGAGGGTTAGGCTATGCTATTGTGCACCTACCTGATGCATCAGAAGGTGCGAGGCCCTTGCTAAATTCTGTGCACAGACTTTGAGATCTATACTTTAGACTGTATCTAAACCTGCTCCAACATGGACTGACATTCTGGCCTACTTTCAGCCGATGCGACTTGTCTGTCGCTGAACAGTCGCTTTTTATGTATTCAGCACCTATGTATAATGTTGTAAAAATGCTCTAGAAGCTAAAGTCGCAGAAATGTCACACATATTTGGCCTGCAACTTTCTGTGCGACAAATTCAGACAGGAAAAATCAGTATAAATCCTTAGAAAATTATCCCCCAGTGTCTCCATCTGCTGGCGGTATTGAATAAGCATTGCTGCACTGATGGGGTATGCATTAGACGAAAAAAAAGAAGAAAAAGAAGAATAATACGCCCAGAAAAGAGGCGAAAAGGAGAAAAACGTAAAAAAACGTGAAAAAAAAGTAAGAGGAAGAGAAGGGAAAAAAAGGTGGAAATGGGTTTAAAAGTGATTTCGGCGGAGAAATATATATATATATATATATATAATATATATATATATACGCGCACACACACACATATATATAAACGTATTCTCCGTTGAGATATTGCAGCCGCTGCTGTGTCCAGGCCCAGGAGCCTTAGCACTGTGCTGTGATGTCACTCAATACCACTGACATCACTAGGTGTAAACAACATCTCTCCTTTGCTGTGTATGTGACTATGGAGCTGTTTGGTGATGTCGTCTATTATGGCCTTCATAGAAGCAACAGGAGATTGTTGCATCCATCTAGAACCCTCAGAACTACAGTGCTATGATGTCACTCACTTCCACAGGCCTTGCAGAGTGTAAACAACAACAACCCAGCTTTGTTGTGTATGTAACCATAGGGATTTGTGATGTCACCTAGAACCTTCACAGCAGCGACAGCTTTATGAGGAGCATCAGCACTGCTCTGCCTGAGCAGAACCATCACCGCCATAGGTTGTCAAATAACCCGGATTTAACCCACACAGGTAAGTCCAATGGGGTGCAGGCATGTCCTCTATGCTTACAGCTTCCCGTGGGTGTTGGTTTGATACCGTTTGGGGACAGCCAAGGAGGCATCTGCAGGCAACAAAGGTAGGTGTGTGCTTGTGTGTGTGTTTCCTATGCAGATCCTAAGCCCAGTGTCACATGCAAGTAGGAGGAGTAAGAAGGGTTCCTGGCAAATCCGGGTTATGGATTGCATTTAAAAAGGCCCCGTGGGAGTGCAATGGGCCCCTGTCTTGCTGCTTAGCAATAATGGTATGGGTTTAGGTTCTGCTGTGTGTACTGGTGGTTGACTGCCCCCCAGCCCAGAGTGTGCATGGAAAATTGTCTGGCAGCCTCCCTGACAGCAAGCAGTGATAGTGCCCATGAAGGGGACCTTGTTGGGCCCGCCCCTTTCACGGTTATCGCTTCTCGGCCTTTTGGCTAAGATCAAGTGTAGTATCTGTTCTTATCAGTTTAATATCTGATACGTCCCCTATCTGGGGACCATATATTAAATGGATTTTTGAGAACGGGGGCCGATTTCGAAGCTTGCTTCCGTCGCCCTATGCATTGACCCGATATGGCAGTATCTTCGGGTACAGTGCACCACCCCCTTACAGGGTTAAAAAGAAAGATTCCTACTTTCATTGCTACCTGCTTGCTGGCTAGCCAGCTAGCCAGCCCTGTGGGCCTTGCTGCTGCAGCCAAAAAACAAAAGGTGGTGCTGCTGCTGCTGCTTCTGCTGCTTCTGCTTGTGTCTGGCCGCTGTTGGAGCGTCCAGGCACAGGACTTCTGCTGCTGCTGACTAAATGGCCTCCTTAATTGGATCATTTGAGTAGCCAGCACACCTGTGCAGGTAGGGCATGACATGATAGGCAGCTGCCTTGATAGCGGGTGGGTGCTGAATGTTCCTAATTGACAAAATAAGATTAATGCTTATGAAGAAATATAAAATCTCATCCCTTCCCCAATATCGCGCCACACCCCTACCCCTTAATTCCCTGGTTGAACTTGATGGACATATGTCTTTTTTCGACCGTACTAACTATGTAACTATGTAACATAACATGGGGGGGGGGGGGGGGTCTCCTGGCTGTTCACACAGGTGTGTCATTGCTGTACATTGACCATGCATTGCTTCTGTGGTATTGCAAAGGCAAAGACAAATGCTTCCAGCCATCCATTGCACTAATGGATTGGTCATCAGCTGGCTGTCTATGTCCCGCATCAATATAGACCAAAGTACAGAGGGTTAGGCTATGCTATTGTGCACCTACCTGATGCATCAGAAGGTGCGAGGCCCTTGCTAAATTCTGTGCACAGACTTTGAGATCTATACTTTAGACTGTATCTAAACCTGCTCCAACATGGACTGACATTCTGGCCTACTTTCAGCCGATGCGACTTGTCTGTCGCTGAACAGTCGCTTTTTATGTATTCAGCACCTATGTATAATGTTGTAAAAATGCTCTAGAAGCTAAAGTCGCAGAAATGTCACACATATTTGGCCTGCAACTTTCTGTGCGACAAATTCAGACAGGAAAAATCAGTATAAATCCTTAGAAAATTATCCCCCAGTGTCTCCATCTGCTGGCGGTATTGAATAAGCATTGCTGCACTGATGGGGTATGCATTAGACGAAAAAAAAGAAGAAAAAGAAGAATAATACGCCCAGAAAAGAGGCGAAAAGGAGAAAAACGTAAAAAAACGTGAAAAAAAAGTAAGAGGAAGAGAAGGGAAAAAAAGGTGGAAATGGGTTTAAAAGTGATTTCGGCGGAGAATATATATATATATATATATATATATATATATATATATATATATATACGCGCACACACACACATATATATAAACGTATTCTCCGTTGAGATATTGCAGCCGCTGCTGTGTCCAGGCCCAGGAGCCTTAGCACTGTGCTGTGATGTCACTCAATACCACTGACATCACTAGGTGTAAACAACATCTCTCCTTTGCTGTGTATGTGACTATGGAGCTGTTTGGTGATGTCGTCTATTATGGCCTTCATAGAAGCAACAGGAGATTGTTGCATCCATCTAGAACCCTCAGAACTACAGTGCTATGATGTCACTCACTTCCACAGGCCTTGCAGAGTGTAAACAACAACAACCCAGCTTTGTTGTGTATGTAACCATAGGGATTTGTGATGTCACCTAGAACCTTCACAGCAGCGACAGCTTTATGAGGAGCATCAGCACTGCTCTGCCTGAGCAGAACCATCACCGCCATAGGTTGTCAAATAACCCGGATTTAACCCACACAGGTAAGTCCAATGGGGTGCAGGCATGTCCTCTATGCTTACAGCTTCCCGTGGGTGTTGGTTTGATACCGTTTGGGGACAGCCAAGGAGGCATCTGCAGGCAACAAAGGTAGGTGTGTGCTTGTGTGTGTGTTTCCTATGCAGATCCTAAGCCCAGTGTCACATGCAAGTAGGAGGAGTAAGAAGGGTTCCTGGCAAATCCGGGTTATGGATTGCATTTAAAAAGGCCCCGTGGGAGTGCAATGGGCCCCTGTCTTGCTGCTTAGCAATAATGGTATGGGTTTAGGTTCTGCTGTGTGTACTGGTGGTTGACTGCCCCCCAGCCCAGAGTGTGCATGGAAAATTGTCTGGCAGCCTCCCTGACAGCAAGCAGTGATAGTGCCCATGAAGGGGACCTTGTTGGGCCCGCCCCTTTCACGGTTATCGCTTCTCGGCCTTTTGGCTAAGATTAAGTGTAGTATCTGTTCTTATCAGTTTAATATCTGATACGTCCCCTATCTGGGGACCATATATTAAATGGATTTTTGAGAACGGGGGCCGATTTCGAAGCTTGCTTCCGTCGCCCTATGCATTGACCCGATATGGCAGTATCTTCGGGTACAGTGCACCACCCCCTTACAGGGTTAAAAAGAAAGATTCCTACTTTCATTGCTACCTGCTTGCTGGCTAGCCAGCTAGCCAGCCCTGTGGGCCTTGCTGCTGCAGCCAAAAAACAAAAGGTGGTGCTGCTGCTGCTGCTTCTGCTGCTTCTGCTTGTGTCTGGCCGCTGTTGGAGCGTCCAGGCACAGGACTTCTGCTGCTGCTGACTAAATGGCCTCCTTAATTGGATCATTTGAGTAGCCAGCACACCTGTGCAGGTAGGGCATGACATGATAGGCAGCTGCCTTGATAGCGGGTGGGTGCTGAATGTTCCTAATTGACAAAATAAGATTAATGCTTATGAAGAAATATAAAATCTCATCCCTTCCCCAATATCGCGCCACACTCCTACCCCTTAATTCCCTGGTTGAACTTGATGGACATATGTCTTTTTTCGACCGTACTAACTATGTAACTATGTAACATAACATGGGGGGGGGGGTCTCCTGGCTGTTCACACAGGTGTGTCATTGCTGTACATTGACCATGCATTGCTTCTGTGGTATTGCAAAGGCAAAGACAAATGCTTCCAGCCATCCATTGCACTAATGGATTGGTCATCAGCTGGCTGTCTATGTCCCGCATCAATATAGACCAAAGTACAGAGGGTTAGGCTATGCTATTGTGCACCTACCTGATGCATCAGAAGGTGCGAGGCCCTTGCTAAATTCTGTGCACAGACTTTGAGATCTATACTTTAGACTGTATCTAAACCTGCTCCAACATGGACTGACATTCTGGCCTACTTTCAGCCGATGCGACTTGTCTGTCGCTGAACAGTCGCTTTTTATGTATTCAGCACCTATGTATAATGTTGTAAAAATGCTCTAGAAGCTAAAGTCGCAGAAATGTCACACATATTTGGCCTGCAACTTTCTGTGCGACAAATTCAGACAGGAAAAATCAGTATAAATCCTTAGAAAATTATCCCCCAGTGTCTCCATCTGCTGGCGGTATTGAATAAGCATTGCTGCACTGATGGGGTATGCATTAGACGAAAAAAAAGAAGAAAAAGAAGAATAATACGCCCAGAAAAGAGGCGAAAAGGAGAAAAACGTAAAAAAACGTGAAAAAAAAGTAAGAGGAAGAGAAGGGAAAAAAAGGTGGAAATGGGTTTAAAAGTGATTTCGGCGGAGAAATATATATATATATATATATATATATATATATATACGCGCACACACACACATATATATAAACGTATTCTCCGTTGAGATATTGCAGCCGCTGCTGTGTCCAGGCCCAGGAGCCTTAGCACTGTGCTGTGATGTCACTCAATACCACTGACATCACTAGGTGTAAACAACATCTCTCCTTTGCTGTGTATGTGACTATGGAGCTGTTTGGTGATGTCGTCTATTATGGCCTTCATAGAAGCAACAGGAGATTGTTGCATCCATCTAGAACCCTCAGAACTACAGTGCTATGATGTCACTCACTTCCACAGGCCTTGCAGAGTGTAAACAACAACAACCCAGCTTTGTTGTGTATGTAACCATAGGGATTTGTGATGTCACCTAGAACCTTCACAGCAGCGACAGCTTTATGAGGAGCATCAGCACTGCTCTGCCTGAGCAGAACCATCACCGCCATAGGTTGTCAAATAACCCGGATTTAACCCACACAGGTAAGTCCAATGGGGTGCAGGCATGTCCTCTATGCTTACAGCTTCCCGTGGGTGTTGGTTTGATACCGTTTGGGGACAGCCAAGGAGGCATCTGCAGGCAACAAAGGTAGGTGTGTGCTTGTGTGTGTGTTTCCTATGCAGATCCTAAGCCCAGTGTCACATGCAAGTAGGAGGAGTAAGAAGGGTTCCTGGCAAATCCGGGTTATGGATTGCATTTAAAAAGGCCCCGTGGGAGTGCAATGGGCCCCTGTCTTGCTGCTTAGCAATAATGGTATGGGTTTAGGTTCTGCTGTGTGTACTGGTGGTTGACTGCCCCCCAGCCCAGAGTGTGCATGGAAAATTGTCTGGCAGCCTCCCTGACAGCAAGCAGTGATAGTGCCCATGAAGGGGACCTTGTTGGGCCCGCCCCTTTCACGGTTATCGCTTCTCGGCCTTTTGGCTAAGATCAAGTGTAGTATCTGTTCTTATCAGTTTAATATCTGATACGTCCCCTATCTGGGGACCATATATTAAATGGATTTTTGAGAACGGGGGCCGATTTCGAAGCTTGCTTCCGTCGCCCTATGCATTGACCCGATATGGCAGTATCTTCGGGTACAGTGCACCACCCCCTTACAGGGTTAAAAAGAAAGATTCCTACTTTCATTGCTACCTGCTTGCTGGCTAGCCAGCTAGCCAGCCCTGTGGGCCTTGCTGCTGCAGCCAAAAAACAAAAGGTGGTGCTGCTGCTGCTGCTTCTGCTGCTTCTGCTTGTGTCTGGCCGCTGTTGGAGCGTCCAGGCACAGGACTTCTGCTGCTGCTGACTAAATGGCCTCCTTAATTGGATCATTTGAGTAGCCAGCACACCTGTGCAGGTAGGGCATGACATGATAGGCAGCTGCCTTGATAGCGGGTGGGTGCTGAATGTTCCTAATTGACAAAATAAGATTAATGCTTATGAAGAAATATAAAATCTCATCCCTTCCCCAATATCGCGCCACACCCCTACCCCTTAATTCCCTGGTTGAACTTGATGGACATATGTCTTTTTTCGACCGTACTAACTATGTAACTATGTAACATAACATGGGGGGGGGGGGGGGGGGGGGGTCTCCTGGCTGTTCACACAGGTGTGTCATTGCTGTACATTGACCATGCATTGCTTCTGTGGTATTGCAAAGGCAAAGACAAATGCTTCCAGCCATCCATTGCACTAATGGATTGGTCATCAGCTGGCTGTCTATGTCCCGCATCAATATAGACCAAAGTACAGAGGGTTAGGCTATGCTATTGTGCACCTACCTGATGCATCAGAAGGTGCGAGGCCCTTGCTAAATTCTGTGCACAGACTTTGAGATCTATACTTTAGACTGTATCTAAACCTGCTCCAACATGGCCTGACATTCTGGCCTACTTTCAGCCGATGCGACTTGTCTGTCGCTGAACAGTCGCTTTTTATGTATTCAGCACCTATGTATAATGTTGTAAAAATGCTCTAGAAGCTAAAGTCGCAGAAATGTCACACATATTTGGCCTGCAACTTTCTGTGCGACAAATTCAGACAGGAAAAATCAGTATAAATCCTTAGAAAATTATCCCCCAGTGTCTCCATCTGCTGGCGGTATTGAATAAGCATTGCTGCACTGATGGGGTATGCATTAGACGAAAAAAAAGAAGAAAAAGAAGAATAATACGCCCAGAAAAGAGGCGAAAAGGAGAAAAACGTAAAAAAACGTGAAAAAAAAGTAAGAGGAAGAGAAGGGAAAAAAAGGTGGAAATGGGTTTAAAAGTGATTTCGGCGGAGAAATATATATATATATATATATATATATATATATATATATATATATATATATATACGCGCACACACACACATATATATAAACGTATTCTCCGTTGAGATATTGCAGCCGCTGCTGTGTCCAGGCCCAGGAGCCTTAGCACTGTGCTGTGATGTCACTCAATATCACTGACATCACTAGGTGTAAACAACATCTCTCCTTTGCTGTGTATGTGACTATGGAGCTGTTTGGTGATGACGTCTATTATGGCCTTCATAGAAGCAACAGGAGATTGTTGCATCCATCTAGAACCCTCAGAACTACAGTGCTATGATGTCACTCACTTCCACAGGCCTTGCAGAGTGTAAACAACAACAACCCAGCTTTGTTGTGTATGTAACCATAGGGATTTGTGATGTCACCTAGAACCTTCACAGCAGCGACAGCTTTATGAGGAGCATCAGCACTGCTCTGCCTGAGCAGAACCATCACCGCCATAGGTTGTCAAATAACCCGGATTTAACCCACACAGGTAAGTCCAATGGGGTGCAGGCATGTCCTCTATGCTTACAGCTTCCCGTGGGTGTTGGTTTGATACCGTTTGGGGACAGCCAAGGAGGCATCTGCAGGCAACAAAGGTAGGTGTGTGCTTGTGTGTGTGTTTCCTATGCAGATCCTAAGCCCAGTGTCACATGCAAGTAGGAGGAGTAAGAAGGGTTCCTGGCAAATCCGGGTTATGGATTGCATTTAAAAAGGCCCCGTGGGAGTGCAATGGGCCCCTGTCTTGCTGCTTAGCAATAATGGTATGGGTTTAGGTTCTGCTGTGTGTACTGGTGGTTGACTGCCCCCCAGCCCAGAGTGTGCATGGAAAATTGTCTGGCAGCCTCCCTGACAGCAAGCAGTGATAGTGCCCATGAAGGGGACCTTGTTGGGCCCGCCCCTTTCACGGTTATCGCTTCTCGGCCTTTTGGCTAAGATCAAGTGTCTTGCCCTAAGGTATTCGGGTACCCCTCTCCTCGGCCTTGTGGGATCGCCCAGGTTTATTGCCTGGGCTTCACCCACCTGCTGCTATTGGGGAGAGGGCTTAGTCCCAGGATAACGGGAAGGTGATCATCGGAGGACGGGTCTGCCGGAGAGGATGGCTAATGCGCCGAACGCTCCTAATACAGTACGGCTGTTTATCGAGGAGGAAAAGAGGAGTGCCTACGGGATTTTGCATGTCCAGCAGAAGGTCGTGGAAGGAGTGCTGAGGATGCCGCATGCTTCCATCTTCTGTGTCCAGGTCTTTCCCAGCCAAGGATTCTTTGACGTGACCTTCTACAACCTGGATGATCTCCGTACCTGTCTCTACCGGAGTAAGGAGAATGCTTCTCACCCTGACCTACAAGGGATCCGATTCATTTCCTGCGAGGCTCGGCCTAAGAAAGTTCCAGTGGTAGTGCATATGTACAACCCTTTTGTGCGGGATGAGGAGATCCAGACCTTTCTAAGAAGGTATTGTGTGTCTGTTTCTGGTGCGGAGAGGAAAAATAACATCCTGGGGACTTTCACAGGCATGAGACGTTTTTGGGTGGAGTTTAGGCCTGCCCCCGAGGGTGGTGCTGAAGGTTTTTGTCACCCCCCGCAGAACTTTGCGATAGGGAACAACAGGGGGTTTCTGCACTACCCGGGGATGCCAAGTTTTTGCCGGGACTGTTTTTGCTTTGGTCATACCAGAGAGAACTGTACAACCGGGCAGGTTTGCAGGAACTGCCACAAGCCTGATCACCGCACTGCAGACTGTCCCGAGAAACGCAAGTGTCATTTCTGTGGTTCTTCGGATCACCTGGCTAGGAGTTGCCCCACTTACCAGTCCGGGGCACCCCGATCATATGCAATGGCTCTTCGAGGTGGGACAGTTCCTGAGGACTCCAATGCTGCCAGGGCAGGCGATGCAGAGGTTAGCGTGCTGACCAGTGAAGCAGAGTCTGCCCCTGTTTTTCCTTCCATTTCTAGGTCTGTTCCGGATGCTTTGGTGGCAGAGGGGGAGAAGGCGGAGTCTGTTTCGGGGGCATCTGTTTCGGAGGCCTCTGATCCCCCAGAGGAGATGACTGTGGACAAAGAATCCTTGAAGAGAAAGATGCCGGTGGAAGAATCGGAGGATGACTGTCCGACTCCTCAGAGTCAAAGGATTGAGGACTTTCCTAGCCCGGGAAGGGAGGAGGCAGGTGGAGGGTCGTCATGTCAGATTGATTCTGACTCCTCTTTATCCTCCCTGGGCACAGGTTATTTGGAGGAATGTTCAGTCAAAAAATTGACAAAGACTCTTAAGTTTAAGGAAGGGGAGGCAAAAAATAAGGGTAGAGGTCGGGGAAAGGCTAGGCCTCCTTTTGATAATGCTTGATTTTGTATTTCCTTTTTTTCCTTCAAATGTTTGAATGAGTTTAACAATTGGTTCTCTAAATGTCCGCAGTATTAGATCTTTAGAAAGGAGATCCGCCATTTTTGATTTACTTTCTAGATATTCTTTTGATGTTCTAGGTCTCCAGGAGTGCTGCTTGGATGGGGAGCCAAATATCTCCTGGCCTTATGGGCAATCGGTATGGTCTGGTTCAATGGAACGTAATTCGGGGGTGGGGATTTTGTTCAAAAGTAATGAGTTTGTTGTTAAAAAAGTTGTCCATATTGTTCCGGGTAGGGTATTATTAGTGCATTTTATTTTCAGGGGTTTCACATATAAAGTAATTAATGTTTATGCTCCAACTGGGAGGAAGGAAAGAGGGGAGGTGTTTGAGAAATTATATTTCTTTTTGAGTGGGAGGGATGATGTGTTCCTTATAGGGGATTTCAATTGTATAATAACAGAGGGGGATAGGAGTAGTACTACGGTGGGTGGTGGGTCTGGTTTAGACAGTACTAGTAAGCAGCTTAAAGAGATTGTAAATTTATTTGGGTTAAAGGATTCCTTTGTTGCCCATAATGATGGTACTATCGGTTATACATATTTTTCTAACAATACAAGTTCGCGTATTGATTTCATTTTTGTCTCAAAACTAATGTCTGTTTCTAATTTCAGACGGAGGAGGTTACCGTTCACGGATCATGCCTGGATTGAGTGTGTGGTAAAAGGTGGTGGTCTAAGTGAGTATGGAAAGGGTGTTTGGAAGTTGAATGTGTCTTTATTGGATAATGAATGTGTATTACAAGAATATAGGGAGCGTTTTGATGGATGGGTGTTGAGGAAGGATGCATTTTATAGTGTGGTTGAGTGGTGGGAGTGGGTGAAGTTAGAGACTAAAAGGTTTTTTATTAAAAAAGGGTGTGAGAAAGGGAGGAAAGATAGAGAAGAGTATGAGAGATGGCAAAGAAGGTTAGAGTATTTGTATGAATTGAGGCGTTTGGGGATGAGTGTTGAGAAGGAGATTGAGGAAGCTCGTGGAAGTGTGAATGAGTGTCTGGAGAGGAATGGAAGGAAGATTATTGCACAGGCTAGGGTTGAAGTGAAAGAGAAGGATGAGAAATGTAGCAAATTTTTCTTTAAAAAGGCATTCAGTAAAAAAACTGAGATGATGAGTGTTTTTACGAATGATGGGGTAGAGGTCTTTGGTAAGGATGAGGTGTTAGAGGAAGTGTGGAAGTTTTATTCTGATTTATTCACGGAGAAGGAGCAGGACGTGACTCTAGAGGAGGAATGTTTGGGATATGTGGATAAGCGTTTGGATGAAATTGATGGGTTCTTTATGGAAGAGGATGTGAGGAAGAGTGAGGTGGAGGATGCTGTGAATGGGATGAAGAAAGGAAAGGTGGCAGGGAGTGATGGTTTGCCTGTGGAATTTTATCTTGTGTTTTGGAATATGTTAGGGGATTATGTATGGGAGGTGTGTAAGGAAGTACTTAGGAGAGGGAAGTTATCTAAAAGTATGAGTGAGAGTGTGACTGTGTTATTGTTTAAAAAAGGGGATAAGAGGGATCTTAAAAATTGGAGGCCTATAGCGCTCTTGAATTGTGATTACAAAATTATTGCTAAAGTTATTGCGAATAGGTTAAAGGATGTGATTGATTGTATGGTAGGTGAGGAGCAAATGTGTACAGTGCCTGATCGTAGGATTTCTGAATGTCTGTTAGGTCTGAGGGATGTATTGTGGGACTGTAAAACTAGGAAGCAAGGTGTGGCTGTTGTTACGGTGGATTTTGAAAAAGCGTATGATAGGGTGGTGCATGATTTATTGTTTAGGGTTTTGAGGAGGATGAATGTGCCGGACAGAATGGTGAAGTGGATTGAATGTTTGTATAGGGACATTTATAGTAAGATTCAGGTCAATGGTTTTCTGAGTAGGGAGGTGAGTATAAAATCTGGAGTGCGGCAGGGGTGTCCCCTGTCGCCAATTCTTTTTATTTGTATGATTGAGCCTTTGTTGGGGATGATTAGGAGAGATAAGGTGATGCGGGGTATAGAAATACCTGGTAGTCATGGGATGGATATGCGAGTGATTGGTTACATGGATGATGTTACTGTTGTATGTAAGTCAATGGCAGGGGTAAGGCGTGCTAAGTTATTGATTGAGTGTTTCTGTTTAATGAGTGGGTTTAAGCTTAATGTTGGGAAGAGTGGTTGTAAATTTTTTGAGGGGTGGGGAGAGAGTGGGTTGTGCGAGTGGCCTGTGAGAGAGGGGGGTGTGGAAGTGCTTGGGGTGGTGTTTGATAATGATTTGTATGGGAAAGAAAGTTGGGAGAGGGTTTTGGGGAGGGTGGGGAATAAAATAAACTTCTGGTCTTTAAGGACTTTATCGATTGAGGGAAGGATTCTGGTTATTAAAGCTGTTATAATTCCTATTTTGCTTTATGTTAATTATGTGTTTCCTCCACCGGATAGGTGTCTGGCAAGAATTATCAGACAGATCTTTGTTTTCTTATGGAATTCAAGGATGGAGAAATTGAGTCGTGGGAAGGTGGTGAAAAGCAGAATGCATGGTGGGAAAGGAATGATGAATGTGGAAGTGTTCCTGGCTGTGAAGTATGTCAGTTTTTGTCTCGCTGTAAGTAAGAAGGAATGTGTGTTTGGGTGCATGGTAAGGTATTTGGCTGGTAATGTGTTGTTGAAATATAAGCTAATGGAAAGGGACTTAAGGGTACCTGTAAGTTTTGAGGTTCCTTGGTTCTATCAGAGAATAGGGCGGTGTGTCAGGAAAAATAATCTGGAATGTGTGACTGAATGGAATGATAGTAAGAAGGTGATGAAAGTGTTGGAGCAGAGAGAAACAGTGGAATGTGTGGGAGGTCTGTCTGAGAAGGATTGTAAGGTAGTGTGGAAAAATGTCAGTCACAAGGAACTGACAAATAAACAAAAGGACTTGTCTTGGATGTTAGCTCATGGGTGTCTGCCAACAAGGGAATTTCAGAGGAGAAGGAGATTGGTAGACAGTGAAGTGTGTCCCAGGGATGGTTGCGGTGGATGTGAGAATTATGTACATGTGTTTTGGGAGTGTGGTTATGCGAAGTCTGTGTGGAGAAAAATGTCTGGTCTAATTAAAAATCTTACTGGAATTGAAATCTTATCCTTTAATATGATGATGTTTGGTTTGTGTGCAGTGGAGAGAGAGAAGGCAAGAGTGTTATGGTTCATAGTAAATTGTGTAAAAGAGGTTCTGTGGGATGTAAGGAATATTAGGATTTTCACTCAAACTGAAGTAAGTGTGAAGGAATGTCTGGGCATGATCCGTGGTAAAATTTACCTTTACGTATTATGTGATAGGAAAAACTATGGTTCTGATGATGCAGAGGGGATCTGGAAACACAAAAAATGGAAGTACTGGTTATGATTGTATTCTTATTTGTCTTTCTTTTTCTTTTCTTACAGATTATATCCTGATATGAAGGGACAGTTGGAGGGACAGAATCCGCTGCAATTTATTTTTTCTGAGGGAAAGTCATGAAGGGAAAGCTTTTTGTTATATGTACATGTAAAGACATGCTTCCTGTATATATTGTATATGTCAAATATGTGTTATTCATGTGTTTTCAGATGAATATGTAATTTTTTGAATGATTTACTTGGTTATGTATTGTATATTTCCTTTTCAATAAAAAAAAAAAAAAAATCTGTTCTTATCAGTTTAATATCTGATACGTCCCCTATCTGGGGACCATATATTAAATGGATTTTTGAGAACGGGGGCCGATTTCGAAGCTTGCTTCCGTCGCCCTATGCATTGACCCGATATGGCAGTATCTTCGGGTACAGTGCACCACCCCCTTACAGGGTTAAAAAGAAAGATTCCTACTTTCATTGCTACCTGCTTGCTGGCTAGCCAGCTAGCCAGCCCTGTGGGCCTTGCTGCTGCAGCCAAAAAACAAAAGGTGGTGCTGCTGCTGCTGCTTCTGCTGCTTCTGCTTGTGTCTGGCCGCTGTTGGAGCGTCCAGGCACAGGACTTCTGCTGCTGCTGACTAAATGGCCTCCTTAATTGGATCATTTGAGTAGCCAGCACACCTGTGCAGGTAGGGCATGACATGATAGGCAGCTGCCTTGATAGCGGGTGGGTGCTGAATGTTCCTAATTGACAAAATAAGATTAATGCTTATGAAGAAATATAAAATCTCATCCCTTCCCCAATATCGCGCCACACCCCTACCCCTTAATTCCCTGGTTGAACTTGATGGACATATGTCTTTTTTCGACCGTACTAACTATGTAACTATGTAACATAACATGGGGGGGGGGGGGGGGGTCTCCTGGCTGTTCACACAGGTGTGTCATTGCTGTACATTGACCATGCATTGCTTCTGTGGTATTGCAAAGGCAAAGACAAATGCTTCCAGCCATCCATTGCACTAATGGATTGGTCATCAGCTGGCTGTCTATGTCCCGCATCAATATAGACCAAAGTACAGAGGGTTAGGCTATGCTATTGTGCACCTACCTGATGCATCAGAAGGTGCGAGGCCCTTGCTAAATTCTGTGCACAGACTTTGAGATCTATACTTTAGACTGTATCTAAACCTGCTCCAACATGGACTGACATTCTGGCCTACTTTCAGCCGATGCGACTTGTCTGTCGCTGAACAGTCGCTTTTTATGTATTCAGCACCTATGTATAATGTTGTAAAAATGCTCTAGAAGCTAAAGTCGCAGAAATGTCACACATATTTGGCCTGCAACTTTCTGTGCGACAAATTCAGACAGGAAAAATCAGTATAAATCCTTAGAAAATTATCCCCCAGTGTCTCCATCTGCTGGCGGTATTGAATAAGCATTGCTGCACTGATGGGGTATGCATTAGACGAAAAAAAAGAAGAAAAAGAAGAATAATACGCCCAGAAAAGAGGCGAAAAGGAGAAAAACGTAAAAAAACGTGAAAAAAAAGTAAGAGGAAGAGAAGGGAAAAAAAGGTGGAAATGGGTTTAAAAGTGATTTCGGCGGAGAAATATATATATATATATATATATATATATATATATATATATATACGCGCACACACACACATATATATAAACGTATTCTCCGTTGAGATATTGCAGCCGCTGCTGTGTCCAGGCCCAGGAGCCTTAGCACTGTGCTGTGATGTCACTCAATACCACTGACATCACTAGGTGTAAACAACATCTCTCCTTTGCTGTGTATGTGACTATGGAGCTGTTTGGTGATGTCGTCTATTATGGCCTTCATAGAAGCAACAGGAGATTGTTGCATCCATCTAGAACCCTCAGAACTACAGTGCTATGATGTCACTCACTTCCACAGGCCTTGCAGAGTGTAAACAACAACAACCCAGCTTTGTTGTGTATGTAACCATAGGGATTTGTGATGTCACCTAGAACCTTCACAGCAGCGACAGCTTTATGAGGAGCATCAGCACTGCTCTGCCTGAGCAGAACCATCACCGCCATAGGTTGTCAAATAACCCGGATTTAACCCACACAGGTAAGTCCAATGGGGTGCAGGCATGTCCTCTATGCTTACAGCTTCCCGTGGGTGTTGGTTTGATACCGTTTGGGGACAGCCAAGGAGGCATCTGCAGGCAACAAAGGTAGGTGTGTGCTTGTGTGTGTGTTTCCTATGCAGATCCTAAGCCCAGTGTCACATGCAAGTAGGAGGAGTAAGAAGGGTTCCTGGCAAATCCGGGTTATGGATTGCATTTAAAAAGGCCCCGTGGGAGTGCAATGGGCCCCTGTCTTGCTGCTTAGCAATAATGGTATGGGTTTAGGTTCTGCTGTGTGTACTGGTGGTTGACTGCCCCCCAGCCCAGAGTGTGCATGGAAAATTGTCTGGCAGCCTCCCTGACAGCAAGCAGTGATAGTGCCCATGAAGGGGACCTTGTTGGGCCCGCCCCTTTCACGGTTATCGCTTCTCGGCCTTTTGGCTAAGATCGGGGTTTATTGCCTCGGTCGGCGCTGAGGGTGCGAGTGAACTGCGCCGCGACTAGCTGCGTAGGTGATCAAGACTGTGGTACTCGTTACCGACAGATTTGGAAAGATGGCTGGATCCAACATGTCTGCAGTGGAGAAGACCGTACGCATCAAGGTGCTAACCACGGATCGTCTAAGAAACAGCATTGAATACATCGGCCATACCATTGTGGAGCGACTGGCAGGATTTTCCTTGAGCGACCTCTTTTGTGTCCAGGAGAACAAGCGCCAAGGTATTTATGACGTGTCCTTCTTATATGATGCTGACTGCCAGAACTTTTATGAGTGCTTAAAACGGAACAGTGGAAGTGAGGTTTTGCGGGATGTGTCCTTTTATCCCCTTTTTGAAATGGGGACAAAGACTTTGTTTATCCACATGTACAATCCGTTTGTTGATGTCTCTATGATTAAGAACTTCTTGAGCATCTATTGTGAGTCTATTGCTGGTGGTACTAAGCAGACAAGCAGCATTGGTGTATTTAATGGCACGTATAAGTTCTTTGTGAAGTTGCGGCTTGATGGAGATTGCATTGGAGGCGTTAAGCACCCTCCGGCGAACTTTACCATTGCTGGTTTCAGAGGTTATCTCTATTACTACGGACAGCCATCTTTCTGTAGAAATTGTCTATTGTTTGGACATGTGAAGGAGGCCTGCCCTGGCAGTAAGAAATGCAGGAACTGTAAGCAACCGGGGCATGAGGCGGGTGCATGTCCACACCCGAGGACCTGTGACCTATGTGGGGAAGCTGGCCATGTGTACAAGAACTGTCCAGTGTTGAAGAGGAGGGAGGAGGAGAGGAGAATGGAAGAGGAAATGGTGGAGAGGAGGAGGGCAGCTGCAGCTGCGGCTGCAGTGGTTCCTGCAAGAGAGAGCGTTATTATTGGAGAGGTACAGAGTCCTGTGGTGGTAGAGGAGCAAGTGAAGGTGGTGGAGGAGCAAGTGGTGGAGGAGGAGCAAATGGCGGTGCAAGTGGAAGAAGGGGAGATTGAGGATGCTCCCAGTCCCCCGGCTGAGGAGTCGCCGCAAATTGAAGAGTGGTCTTCTTCTGAGGGTGAAGACCGTGAGGAGAGACATAGAGAGAGAGAGGATGACTTTGATCTTTTTCGTCCCCCCAAGAAGACGGCCAGGAAGCTTTCTGGTGGACAGATGGAGTCGACGCTGGTGGCTACGGACAATCGGTATCAACCGCTATCTGAGAGCGACATGGATGCGTGCTCTGCGGGAGAAGCTTCTCCCACACCGCTGAGGAAAGCTACCTAAATAACTTTCTTCTTTTCTGTCAAATTCTTCCTTAGGGTTGTTAAGATGGTGGTATGTCTTTTTTAGTCGGTTCTATAAACGTTAGAGTCTTTAGAAGTAAAGTCAGAAGGACAGTAATTTTGGAGGACTTGGCAGGGAAAAAAGCGGACATTATTTGTTTGCAGGAATGTGGGCTAAATGATATTCCGGGGAAGGGAGAATGGGCTTATGGTCCTGCTGTTTGGTCGGTGTCTGGGCATAATAGGAATGATGGCGTAGGGGTGCTTTTTAAGAGCTTTAAGTTTGAAGTTTGTAGTTATGTGGTAATAGAGGAGGGGAGGTGTATCATGGTGGAGGTTAAGGTGCAGGGGGTTAAATTTAGGTTGATAAATGTGTATGCGCCGGTAAGGAGGGAGGAGCGGGTGGGGTTGTTGGAGGTAATTAAGAGGTTTCTGCCGGGTAAAATACCTTTGGTGTGGGTGGGGGATTTCAATTGTGAAATTGAGGGGAATGTGGATGTATCTGGGAATATTCTTAAAAGTATGGTGTGTGACTTTAAGTTAAAGGATGTGGCTGAAGCGTGTGGAGTGTGTCCTTTGTTAGATACATATTATTCTGATAGTGGAAGTCATAGTTCCAGACTTGATATGTGTTTTGTGTCTAAGGGTGTGTTATGTAAGAATTATATGCAAGAAAAAGTAGGATATTCAGATCATGAGTATGTGTGTTGTGAGTTAGTATTGGATGCAGATTGTGTGAGTGGGAGGGGTGTATGGAAATTAAATGTTAAATTGTTGGAAGTGGAAGGAGTGTATGATAGATATGTTAATAAGTATAGGGGTTGGTGTAAGAAAAAGAATGATTTTCCTGATATATTGTGTTGGTGGGAATGGGTTAAGGGTCAAACAAAAGTTTTCTTTAAAAGAGAGGGATATAAGCGGAATGCTGGGAGGAAGAAGAAGTATGAATGGTTGAATAAAAGATTGGTGTTTCTCAATAAGTTAAAGAAGTATGGCTGGAGTGTGGGTGAGCAGATTGAGGTTGTGAAGAGTGATCTAAAAAATTGGTTGAATGAGAAAGGTAAAGAGTTGATGTATCAAGCAAAACTTGATAAGTTAGAGAAAGATGAGAAATGTTCGAGATATTTCTTTAAAAAAGTTATTGGGAAGAGAGAGGATATGGTAAGAGTGTATGATGATGATGGCTGTCTGGTTAAAGGTAAAGCTGTGTTGGGAGTGGTTAAAAATTTTTATGAAGAGTTGTATGCGGTAAAAGATTGTGAAGAGGACTTGCAGGATGAAGTGTTGAGAGTGCTTGATAAGAGGGTGGATGGTAGTGAATATGGGACTCTGATGAGAGAGATTGGAGAGGAGGAAGTGAAGAGGACTGTGGATAGTATGTCAAGAAATAAAACGCCTGGAGAGGATGGGTTGCCTGTTGAATTTTATGCTTGGATTTGGGATGTTGTGAAGGATGATTTGGTGGAAGTGTATAGGTATATGTGGAGGAATGAGAGAATGGTGGAAAGTATGAAGAGTGGAGTGGTTGTGTTGATTTATAAGAAAGGTGATGTGAATGATGTGAGGAATTGGAGGCCGATAACTTTGTTGAATGTAGATTATAAGGTGTTTGCTAAAATAATTACAAATAGGATGAGAGATGTGGTTGAGCAGGTGATTGGAGAAGAACAAGTGTGTGGAGTGTCGGGGAGAAGAATAAATGAAAATTTGTGTTTGTTGAGAGATTTGTTATGGGATAGTATGAGTAGGAAACAGGAGGTTAGAGTGATGTCGATAGATTTTGAAAAGGCGTTTGATCGTCTGTCACATAGGTTTTTGTTTAGAGTATTAGTGAGAATGGGATTCCCGGGTGATTTTGTAAATGTTGTAAGGATGCTGTATGATGGAGTATATAGTAAGGTTTTGATAAATGGTTGGATGTCTGAGAAGGTGAAAGTATGTTCTGGTGTAAGGCAGGGTTGTCCGTTGTCCCCTATGGCTTTTATATGTGCTATGGAGCCATTATTAGAGATGTTGCGGCGGGATAAGTGTGTTAGAGGGTTAAAAATTCCAGGGAGTGGTGGGAGAGAAGTCAAAGTTTTGGCCTACATGGATGATGTGTGTATTTTGGGAGAGTCTGTGGCTGTTATGAGAAGGGCAAAGTTACTAGTTGGATTGTTTTGTGGAGCGTCTGGGTTTAAGGTGAATTGGGACAAAAGTGAGTATAAATGTTTTGGTAGTATGCAAGGAAGTGAGGATGTGGGTATGAAGAATATTGAAGGTGGTATTCAGGTTTTAGGTGTTAAAATGGATGAAAGATTGGATGGGAGAGAAAGTTGGGATGATGTAGAGAAGAGAGTGTCCAAAAAATTGAGTCTTTGGAGGTTGAGAGATTTGTCTATGGTTGGGAAAGTGCTGGTTGTGAAAAGTGTAATATTGCCTATTTTATTGTATGTGGCAATAGTGTTTCCGCCAAGTTATATGGTTTTAAGGAAGTTAAAAAGAATTTTGTTTGTGTTTTTTTGGGGTACAAAAGTGGAAAGAGTGAGGAGAGAAGTTGTGATGAAGGATGGTAGTAAGGGTGGAATGGGATTTCCAAATCTAGATGTGTATTTGGGGGTGAATGTGGTGTTTGCGGTTAGAAGGATGATGAGAGGAGAAAAGAATTTTGCATGTATGTTGAGATATTTAGGTGGGCGTGTGTTATGCAAATTATGTTGGCTGGAGAGAGATTTGAGAGTGCCTTATGCGTTTGTGTGCCCGAGTTGGTATTTGTATGTGGAAAAGTTTTTGGAGAGTTATAGGTTGATTGGTGTGAGAAAGGAGTTGTTTGAAAGTAAGAAGAATGTGTTTGGGTATGTCGCCGCAAGTGAGGTGGAGTGTCCGATTAATATGGTAAGAAGCCAGGATGTGTCTAAGGTGTGGAAGAGTTTAATGACAGATGGAATATCAAATAGACAGAGAGAGATAGGATGGCAGTGTTTGCATGGAGCCCTACCAGTAAGAGAGTTCCAAAGGAATAGAGGTATTGGAAGGAGTGAAATATGTCCGAGGGAAGATTGTAGTGGGGTTGAAAGTGTGATGCATGTGATTTGGAATTGTGACATGGCTCAGAATGTATGGAGAGGGATAGGTCCATTGTGTAAGGAGTTGACTGGGATAAATAGGTTGTCATATGAGGTTGTGATGTTTGGTCTTAGTATGATTGGAAGAAAGAATGAAAGGGTGTTGTTTGTGTTGTTGGCGATTGTGAAGGAAGTCTTGTGGGATGTTAGAAATTTATATGTGTTTAAGAGAAAAGATGTGACTGTGGAAGGAAGTTTAAGAATGATTCTGGATAGGTTGTACACCGTTTATTTACGTGATAAAAAGAAATTAGGTGAAATAGATGCAGAGGGGATGTGGAAATTTTTGAAGTGGAGACATGTTGTAAGGGTGTAATGGTGATGGCATTTGAATTTGTTTTGAATTTGCTTTGAACAAATAAAGAATGACCTAATGATGAGTTAGACTTTACCATGAGTCAAAAATGACGCGTTATCTAAGTGGTGTTTAGTCTAAACCTGAAGGTTTATAAAAAAAAAATAAAAAAAAAAAAAATCTGTTCTTATCAGTTTAATATCTGATACGTCCCCTATCTGGGGACCATATATTAAATGGATTTTTGAGAACGGGGGCCGATTTCGAAGCTTGCTTCCGTCGCCCTATGCATTGACCCGATATGGCAGTATCTTCGGGTACAGTGCACCACCCCCTTACAGGGTTAAAAAGAAAGATTCCTACTTTCATTGCTACCTGCTTGCTGGCTAGCCAGCTAGCCAGCCCTGTGGGCCTTGCTGCTGCAGCCAAAAAACAAAAGGTGGTGCTGCTGCTGCTGCTTCTGCTGCTTCTGCTTGTGTCTGGCCGCTGTTGGAGCGTCCAGGCACAGGACTTCTGCTGCTGCTGACTAAATGGCCTCCTTAATTGGATCATTTGAGTAGCCAGCACACCTGTGCAGGTAGGGCATGACATGATAGGCAGCTGCCTTGATAGCGGGTGGGTGCTGAATGTTCCTAATTGACAAAATAAGATTAATGCTTATGAAGAAATATAAAATCTCATCCCTTCCCCAATATCGCGCCACACCCCTACCCCTTAATTCCCTGGTTGAACTTGATGGACATATGTCTTTTTTCGACCGTACTAACTATGTAACTATGTAACATAACATGGGGGGGGGGGGGGGGGGGTCTCCCGGCTGTTCACACAGGTGTGTCATTGCTGTACATTGACCATGCATTGCTTCTGTGGTATTGCAAAGGCAAAGACAAATGCTTCCAGCCATCCATTGCACTAATGGATTGGTCATCAGCTGGCTGTCTATGTCCCGCATCAATATAGACCAAAGTACAGAGGGTTAGGCTATGCTATTGTGCACCTACCTGATGCATCAGAAGGTGCGAGGCCCTTGCTAAATTCTGTGCACAGACTTTGAGATCTATACTTTAGACTGTATCTAAACCTGCTCCAACATGGACTGACATTCTGGCCTACTTTCAGCCGATGCGACTTGTCTGTCGCTGAACAGTCGCTTTTTATGTATTCAGCACCTATGTATAATGTTGTAAAAATGCTCTAGAAGCTAAAGTCGCAGAAATGTCACACATATTTGGCCTGCAACTTTCTGTGCGACAAATTCAGACAGGAAAAATCAGTATAAATCCTTAGAAAATTATCCCCCAGTGTCTCCATCTGCTGGCGGTATTGAATAAGCATTGCTGCACTGATGGGGTATGCATTAGACGAAAAAAAAGAAGAAAAAGAAGAATAATACGCCCAGAAAAGAGGCGAAAAGGAGAAAAACGTAAAAAAACGTGAAAAAAAAGTAAGAGGAAGAGAAGGGAAAAAAAGGTGGAAATGGGTTTAAAAGTGATTTTGGCGGAGAAATATATATATATATATATATATATATATATATATATATATATATATACGCGCACACACACACATATATATAAACGTATTCTCCGTTGAGATATTGCAGCCGCTGCTGTGTCCAGGCCCAGGAGCCTTAGCACTGTGCTGTGATGTCACTCAATACCACTGACATCACTAGGTGTAAACAACATCTCTCCTTTGCTGTGTATGTGACTATGGAGCTGTTTGGTGATGTCGTCTATTATGGCCTTCATAGAAGCAACAGGAGATTGTTGCATCCATCTAGAACCCTCAGAACTACAGTGCTATGATGTCACTCACTTCCACAGGCCTTGCAGAGTGTAAACAACAACAACCCAGCTTTGTTGTGTATGTAACCATAGGGATTTGTGATGTCACCTAGAACCTTCACAGCAGCGACAGCTTTATGAGGAGCATCAGCACTGCTCTGCCTGAGCAGAACCATCACCGCCATAGGTTGTCAAATAACCCGGATTTAACCCACACAGGTAAGTCCAATGGGGTGCAGGCATGTCCTCTATGCTTACAGCTTCCCGTGGGTGTTGGTTTGATACCGTTTGGGGACAGCCAAGGAGGCATCTGCAGGCAACAAAGGTAGGTGTGTGCTTGTGTGTGTGTTTCCTATGCAGATCCTAAGCCCAGTGTCACATGCAAGTAGGAGGAGTAAGAAGGGTTCCTGGCAAATCCGGGTTATGGATTGCATTTAAAAAGGCCCCGTGGGAGTGCAATGGGCCCCTGTCTTGCTGCTTAGCAATAATGGTATGGGTTTAGGTTCTGCTGTGTGTACTGGTGGTTGACTGCCCCCCAGCCCAGAGTGTGCATGGAAAATTGTCTGGCAGCCTCCCTGACAGCAAGCAGTGATAGTGCCCATGAAGGGGACCTTGTTGGGCCCGCCCCTTTCACGGTTATCGCTTCTCGGCCTTTTGGCTAAGATCAAGTGTAGTATCTGTTCTTATCAGTTTAATATCTGATACGTCCCCTATCTGGGGACCATATATTAAATGGATTTTTGAGAACGGGGGCCGATTTCGAAGCTTGCTTCCGTCGCCCTATGCATTGACCCGATATGGCAGTATCTTCGGGTACAGTGCACCACCCCCTTACAGGGTTAAAAAGAAAGATTCCTACTTTCATTGCTACCTGCTTGCTGGCTAGCCAGCTAGCCAGCCCTGTGGGCCTTGCTGCTGCAGCCAAAAAACAAAAGGTGGTGCTGCTGCTGCTGCTTCTGCTGCTTCTGCTTGTGTCTGGCCGCTGTTGGAGCGTCCAGGCACAGGACTTCTGCTGCTGCTGACTAAATGGCCTCCTTAATTGGATCATTTGAGTAGCCAGCACACCTGTGCAGGTAGGGCATGACATGATAGGCAGCTGCCTTGATAGCGGGTGGGTGCTGAATGTTCCTAATTGACAAAATAAGATTAATGCTTATGAAGAAATATAAAATCTCATCCCTTCCCCAATATCGCGCCACACCCCTACCCCTTAATTCCCTGGTTGAACTTGATGGACATATGTCTTTTTTCGACCGTACTAACTATGTAACATAACATGGGGGGGGGGGGGGGGGGGGTCTCCTGGCTGTTCACACAGGTGTGTCATTGCTGTACATTGACCATGCATTGCTTCTGTGGTATTGCAAAGGCAAAGACAAATGCTTCCAGCCATCCATTGCACTAATGGATTGGTCATCAGCTGGCTGTCTATGTCCCGCATCAATATAGACCAAAGTACAGAGGGTTAGGCTATGCTATTGTGCACCTACCTGATGCATCAGAAGGTGCGAGGCCCTTGCTAAATTCTGTGCACAGACTTTGAGATCTATACTTTAGACTGTATCTAAACCTGCTCCAACATGGACTGACATTCTGGCCTACTTTCAGCCGATGCGACTTGTCTGTCGCTGAACAGTCGCTTTTTATGTATTCAGCACCTATGTATAATGTTGTAAAAATGCTCTAGAAGCTAAAGTCGCAGAAATGTCACACATATTTGGCCTGCAACTTTCTGTGCGACAAATTCAGACAGGAAAAATCAGTATAAATCCTTAGAAAATTATCCCCCAGTGTCTCCATCTGCTGGCGGTATTGAATAAGCATTGCTGCACTGATGGGGTATGCATTAGACGAAAAAAAAGAAGAAAAAGAAGAATAATACGCCCAGAAAAGAGGCGAAAAGGAGAAAAACGTAAAAAAACGTGAAAAAAAAGTAAGAGGAAGAGAAGGGAAAAAAAGGTGGAAATGGGTTTAAAAGTGATTTTGGCGGAGAAATATATATATATATATATATATATATATATATATATATATATACGCGCACACACACACATATATATAAACGTATTCTCCGTTGAGATATTGCAGCCGCTGCTGTGTCCAGGCCCAGGAGCCTTAGCACTGTGCTGTGATGTCACTCAATACCACTGACATCACTAGGTGTAAACAACATCTCTCCTTTGCTGTGTATGTGACTATGGAGCTGTTTGGTGATGTCGTCTATTATGGCCTTCATAGAAGCAACAGGAGATTGTTGCATCCATCTAGAACCCTCAGAACTACAGTGCTATGATGTCACTCACTTCCACAGGCCTTGCAGAGTGTAAACAACAACAACCCAGCTTTGTTGTGTATGTAACCATAGGGATTTGTGATGTCACCTAGAACCTTCACAGCAGCGACAGCTTTATGAGGAGCATCAGCACTGCTCTGCCTGAGCAGAACCATCACCGCCATAGGTTGTCAAATAACCCGGATTTAACCCACACAGGTAAGTCCAATGGGGTGCAGGCATGTCCTCTATGCTTACAGCTTCCCGTGGGTGTTGGTTTGATACCGTTTGGGGACAGCCAAGGAGGCATCTGCAGGCAACAAAGGTAGGTGTGTGCTTGTGTGTGTGTTTCCTATGCAGATCCTAAGCCCAGTGTCACATGCAAGTAGGAGGAGTAAGAAGGGTTCCTGGCAAATCCGGGTTATGGATTGCATTTAAAAAGGCCCCGTGGGAGTGCAATGGGCCCCTGTCTTGCTGCTTAGCAATAATGGTATGGGTTTAGGTTCTGCTGTGTGTACTGGTGGTTGACTGCCCCCCAGCCCAGAGTGTGCATGGAAAATTGTCTGGCAGCCTCCCTGACAGCAAGCAGTGATAGTGCCCATGAAGGGGACCTTGTTGGGCCCGCCCCTTTCACGGTTATCGCTTCTCGGCCTTTTGGCTAAGATCAAGTGTAGTATCTGTTCTTATCAGTTTAATATCTGATACGTCCCCTATCTGGGGACCATATATTAAATGGATTTTTGAGAACGGGGGCCGATTTCGAAGCTTGCTTCCGTCGCCCTATGCATTGACCCGATATGGCAGTATCTTCGGGTACAGTGCACCACCCCCTTACAGGGTTAAAAAGAAAGATTCCTACTTTCATTGCTACCTGCTTGCTGGCTAGCCAGCTAGCCAGCCCTGTGGGCCTTGCTGCTGCAGCCAAAAAACAAAAGGTGGTGCTGCTGCTGCTGCTTCTGCTGCTTCTGCTTGTGTCTGGCCGCTGTTGGAGCGTCCAGGCACAGGACTTCTGCTGCTGCTGACTAAATGGCCTCCTTAATTGGATCATTTGAGTAGCCAGCACACCTGTGCAGGTAGGGCATGACATGATAGGCAGCTGCCTTGATAGCGGGTGGGTGCTGAATGTTCCTAATTGACAAAATAAGATTAATGCTTATGAAGAAATATAAAATCTCATCCCTTCCCCAATATCGCGCCACACCCCTACCCCTTAATTCCCTGGTTGAACTTGATGGACATATGTCTTTTTTCGACCGTACTAACTATGTAACTATGTAACATAACATGGGGGGGGGGGGGGGGGGGGTCTCCTGGCTGTTCACACAGGTGTGTCATTGCTGTACATTGACCATGCATTGCTTCTGTGGTATTGCAAAGGCAAAGACAAATGCTTCCAGCCATCCATTGCACTAATGGATTGGTCATCAGCTGGCTGTCTATGTCCCGCATCAATATAGACCAAAGTACAGAGGGTTAGGCTATGCTATTGTGCACCTACCTGATGCATCAGAAGGTGCGAGGCCCTTGCTAAATTCTGTGCACAGACTTTGAGATCTATACTTTAGACTGTATCTAAACCTGCTCCAACATGGACTGACATTCTGGCCTACTTTCAGCCGATGCGACTTGTCTGTCGCTGAACAGTCGCTTTTTATGTATTCAGCACCTATGTATAATGTTGTAAAAATGCTCTAGAAGCTAAAGTCGCAGAAATGTCACACATATTTGGCCTGCAACTTTCTGTGCGACAAATTCAGACAGGAAAAATCAGTATAAATCCTTAGAAAATTATCCCCCAGTGTCTCCATCTGCTGGCGGTATTGAATAAGCATTGCTGCACTGATGGGGTATGCATTAGACGAAAAAAAAGAAGAAAAAGAAGAATAATACGCCCAGAAAAGAGGCGAAAAGGAGAAAAACGTAAAAAAACGTGAAAAAAAAGTAAGAGGAAGAGAAGGGAAAAAAAGGTGGAAATGGGTTTAAAAGTGATTTCGGCGGAGAAATATATATATATATATATATATATATATATATATATATATATATATATATATACGCGCACACACACACATATATATAAACGTATTCTCCGTTGAGATATTGCAGCCGCTGCTGTGTCCAGGCCCAGGAGCCTTAGCACTGTGCTGTGATGTCACTCAATACCACTGACATCACTAGGTGTAAACAACATCTCTCCTTTGCTGTGTATGTGACTATGGAGCTGTTTGGTGATGTCGTCTATTATGGCCTTCATAGAAGCAACAGGAGATTGTTGCATCCATCTAGAACCCTCAGAACTACAGTGCTATGATGTCACTCACTTCCACAGGCCTTGCAGAGTGTAAACAACAACAACCCAGCTTTGTTGTGTATGTAACCATAGGGATTTGTGATGTCACCTAGAACCTTCACAGCAGCGACAGCTTTATGAGGAGCATCAGCACTGCTCTGCCTGAGCAGAACCATCACCGCCATAGGTTGTCAAATAACCCGGATTTAACCCACACAGGTAAGTCCAATGGGGTGCAGGCATGTCCTCTATGCTTACAGCTTCCCGTGGGTGTTGGTTTGATACCGTTTGGGGACAGCCAAGGAGGCATCTGCAGGCAACAAAGGTAGGTGTGTGCTTGTGTGTGTGTTTCCTATGCAGATCCTAAGCCCAGTGTCACATGCAAGTAGGAGGAGTAAGAAGGGTTCCTGGCAAATCCGGGTTATGGATTGCATTTAAAAAGGCCCCGTGGGAGTGCAATGGGCCCCTGTCTTGCTGCTTAGCAATAATGGTATGGGTTTAGGTTCTGCTGTGTGTACTGGTGGTTGACTGCCCCCCAGCCCAGAGTGTGCATGGAAAATTGTCTGGCAGCCTCCCTGACAGCAAGCAGTGATAGTGCCCATGAAGGGGACCTTGTTGGGCCCGCCCCTTTCACGGTTATCGCTTCTCGGCCTTTTGGCTAAGATCAAGTGTAGTATCTGTTCTTATCAGTTTAATATCTGATACGTCCCCTATCTGGGGACCATATATTAAATGGATTTTTGAGAACGGGGGCCGATTTCGAAGCTTGCTTCCGTCGCCCTATGCATTGACCCGATATGGCAGTATCTTCGGGTACAGTGCACCACCCCCTTACAGGGTTAAAAAGAAAGATTCCTACTTTCATTGCTACCTGCTTGCTGGCTAGCCAGCTAGCCAGCCCTGTGGGCCTTGCTGCTGCAGCCAAAAAACAAAAGGTGGTGCTGCTGCTGCTGCTTCTGCTGCTTCTGCTTGTGTCTGGCCGCTGTTGGAGCGTCCAGGCACAGGACTTCTGCTGCTGCTGACTAAATGGCCTCCTTAATTGGATCATTTGAGTAGCCAGCACACCTGTGCAGGTAGGGCATGACATGATAGGCAGCTGCCTTGATAGCGGGTGGGTGCTGAATGTTCCTAATTGACAAAATAAGATTAATGCTTATGAAGAAATATAAAATCTCATCCCTTCCCCAATATCGCGCCACACCCCTACCCCTTAATTCCCTGGTTGAACTTGATGGACATATGTCTTTTTTCGACCGTACTAACTATGTAACTATGTAACATAACATGGGGGGGGGGGGGGGTCTCCTGGCTGTTCACACAGGTGTGTCATTGCTGTACATTGACCATGCATTGCTTCTGTGGTATTGCAAAGGCAAAGACAAATGCTTCCAGCCATCCATTGCACTAATGGATTGGTCATCAGCTGGCTGTCTATGTCCCGCATCAATATAGACCAAAGTACAGAGGGTTAGGCTATGCTATTGTGCACCTACCTGATGCATCAGAAGGTGCGAGGCCCTTGCTAAATTCTGTGCACAGACTTTGAGATCTATACTTTAGACTGTATCTAAACCTGCTCCAACATGGACTGACATTCTGGCCTACTTTCAGCCGATGCGACTTGTCTGTCGCTGAACAGTCGCTTTTTATGTATTCAGCACCTATGTATAATGTTGTAAAAATGCTCTAGAAGCTAAAGTCGCAGAAATGTCACACATATTTGGCCTGCAACTTTCTGTGCGACAAATTCAGACAGGAAAAATCAGTATAAATCCTTAGAAAATTATCCCCCAGTGTCTCCATCTGCTGGCGGTATTGAATAAGCATTGCTGCACTGATGGGGTATGCATTAGACGAAAAAAAAGAAGAAAAAGAAGAATAATACGCCCAGAAAAGAGGCGAAAAGGAGAAAAACGTAAAAAAACGTGAAAAAAAAGTAAGAGGAAGAGAAGGGAAAAAAAGGTGGAAATGGGTTTAAAAGTGATTTCGGCGGAGAAATATATATATATATATATATATATATATATATATATATATATATATATATATATATATATATACGCGCACACACACACATATATATAAACATATTCTCCGTTGAGATATTGCAGCCGCTGCTGTGTCCAGGCCCAGGAGCCTTAGCACTGTGCTGTGATGTCACTCAATACCACTGACATCACTAGGTGTAAACAACATCTCTCCTTTGCTGTGTATGTGACTATGGAGCTGTTTGGTGATGTCGTCTATTATGGCCTTCATAGAAGCAACAGGAGATTGTTGCATCCATCTAGAACCCTCAGAACTACAGTGCTATGATGTCACTCACTTCCACAGGCCTTGCAGAGTGTAAACAACAACAACCCAGCTTTGTTGTGTATGTAACCATAGGGATTTGTGATGTCACCTAGAACCTTCACAGCAGCGACAGCTTTATGAGGAGCATCAGCACTGCTCTGCCTGAGCAGAACCATCACCGCCATAGGTTGTCAAATAACCCGGATTTAACCCACACAGGTAAGTCCAATGGGGTGCAGGCATGTCCTCTATGCTTACAGCTTCCCGTGGGTGTTGGTTTGATACCGTTTGGGGACAGCCAAGGAGGCATCTGCAGGCAACAAAGGTAGGTGTGTGCTTGTGTGTGTGTTTCCTATGCAGATCCTAAGCCCAGTGTCACATGCAAGTAGGAGGAGTAAGAAGGGTTCCTGGCAAATCCGGGTTATGGATTGCATTTAAAAAGGCCCCGTGGGAGTGCAATGGGCCCCTGTCTTGCTGCTTAGCAATAATGGTATGGGTTTAGGTTCTGCTGTGTGTACTGGTGGTTGACTGCCCCCCAGCCCAGAGTGTGCATGGAAAATTGTCTGGCAGCCTCCCTGACAGCAAGCAGTGATAGTGCCCATGAAGGGGACCTTGTTGGGCCCGCCCCTTTCACGGTTATCGCTTCTCGGCCTTTTGGCTAAGATCAAGTGTAGTATCTGTTCTTATCAGTTTAATATCTGATACGTCCCCTATCTGGGGACCATATATTAAATGGATTTTTGAGAACGGGGGCCGATTTCGAAGCTTGCTTCCGTCGCCCTATGCATTGACCCGATATGGCAGTATCTTCGGGTACAGTGCACCACCCCCTTACAGGGTTAAAAAGAAAGATTCCTACTTTCATTGCTACCTGCTTGCTGGCTAGCCAGCTAGCCAGCCCTGTGGGCCTTGCTGCTGCAGCCAAAAAACAAAAGGTGGTGCTGCTGCTGCTGCTTCTGCTGCTTCTGCTTGTGTCTGGCCGCTGTTGGAGCGTCCAGGCACAGGACTTCTGCTGCTGCTGACTAAATGGCCTCCTTAATTGGATCATTTGAGTAGCCAGCACACCTGTGCAGGTAGGGCATGACATGATAGGCAGCTGCCTTGATAGCGGGTGGGTGCTGAATGTTCCTAATTGACAAAATAAGATTAATGCTTATGAAGAAATATAAAATCTCATCCCTTCCCCAATATCGCGCCACACCCCTACCCCTTAATTCCCTGGTTGAACTTGATGGACATATGTCTTTTTTCGACCGTACTAACTATGTAACTATGTAACATAACATGGGGGGGGGGGGGGGGGGTCTCCTGGCTGTTCACACAGGTGTGTCATTGCTGTACATTGACCATGCATTGCTTCTGTGGTATTGCAAAGGCAAAGACAAATGCTTCCAGCCATCCATTGCACTAATGGATTGGTCATCAGCTGGCTGTCTATGTCCCGCATCAATATAGACCAAAGTACAGAGGGTTAGGCTATGCTATTGTGCACCTACCTGATGCATCAGAAGGTGCGAGGCCCTTGCTAAATTCTGTGCACAGACTTTGAGATCTATACTTTAGACTGTATCTAAACCTGCTCCAACATGGACTGACATTCTGGCCTACTTTCAGCCGATGCGACTTGTCTGTCGCTGAACAGTCGCTTTTTATGTATTCAGCACCTATGTATAATGTTGTAAAAATGCTCTAGAAGCTAAAGTCGCAGAAATGTCACACATATTTGGCCTGCAACTTTCTGTGCGACAAATTCAGACAGGAAAAATCAGTATAAATCCTTAGAAAATTATCCCCCAGTGTCTCCATCTGCTGGCGGTATTGAATATTGCTGCACTGATGGGGTATGCATTAGACGAAAAAAAAGAAGAAAAAGAAGAATAATACGCCCAGAAAAGAGGCGAAAAGGAGAAAAACGTAAAAAAACGTGAAAAAAAAGTAAGAGGAAGAGAAGGGAAAAAAAGGTGGAAATGGGTTTAAAAGTGATTTCGGCGGAGATATATATATATATATATATATATATATATATATATATATATATACGCGCACACACACACATATATATAAACGTATTCTCCGTTGAGATATTGCAGCCGCTGCTGTGTCCAGGCCCAGGAGCCTTAGCACTGTGCTGTGATGTCACTCAATACCACTGACATCACTAGGTGTAAACAACATCTCTCCTTTGCTGTGTATGTGACTATGGAGCTGTTTGGTGATGTCGTCTATTATGGCCTTCATAGAAGCAACAGGAGATTGTTGCATCCATCTAGAACCCTCAGAACTACAGTGCTATGATGTCACTCACTTCCACAGGCCTTGCAGAGTGTAAACAACAACAACCCAGCTTTGTTGTGTATGTAACCATAGGGATTTGTGATGTCACCTAGAACCTTCACAGCAGCGACAGCTTTATGAGGAGCATCAGCACTGCTCTGCCTGAGCAGAACCATCACCGCCATAGGTTGTCAAATAACCCGGATTTAACCCACACAGGTAAGTCCAATGGGGTGCAGGCATGTCCTCTATGCTTACAGCTTCCCGTGGGTGTTGGTTTGATACCGTTTGGGGACAGCCAAGGAGGCATCTGCAGGCAACAAAGGTAGGTGTGTGCTTGTGTGTGTGTTTCCTATGCAGATCCTAAGCCCAGTGTCACATGCAAGTAGGAGGAGTAAGAAGGGTTCCTGGCAAATCCGGGTTATGGATTGCATTTAAAAAGGCCCCGTGGGAGTGCAATGGGCCCCTGTCTTGCTGCTTAGCAATAATGGTATGGGTTTAGGTTCTGCTGTGTGTACTGGTGGTTGACTGCCCCCCAGCCCAGAGTGTGCATGGAAAATTGTCTGGCAGCCTCCCTGACAGCAAGCAGTGATAGTGCCCATGAAGGGGACCTTGTTGGGCCCGCCCCTTTCACGGTTATCGCTTCTCGGCCTTTTGGCTAAGATCAAGTGTAGTATCTGTTCTTATCAGTTTAATATCTGATACGTCCCCTATCTGGGGACCATATATTAAATGGATTTTTGAGAACGGGGGCCGATTTCGAAGCTTGCTTCCGTCGCCCTATGCATTGACCCGATATGGCAGTATCTTCGGGTACAGTGCACCACCCCCTTACAGGGTTAAAAAGAAAGATTCCTACTTTCATTGCTACCTGCTTGCTGGCTAGCCAGCTAGCCAGCCCTGTGGGCCTTGCTGCTGCAGCCAAAAAACAAAAGGTGGTGCTGCTGCTGCTGCTTCTGCTGCTTCTGCTTGTGTCTGGCCGCTGTTGGAGCGTCCAGGCACAGGACTTCTGCTGCTGCTGACTAAATGGCCTCCTTAATTGGATCATTTGAGTAGCCAGCACACCTGTGCAGGTAGGGCATGACATGATAGGCAGCTGCCTTGATAGCGGGTGGGTGCTGAATGTTCCTAATTGACAAAATAAGATTAATGCTTATGAAGAAATATAAAATCTCATCCCTTCCCCAATATCGCGCCACACCCCTACCCCTTAATTCCCTGGTTGAACTTGATGGACATATGTCTTTTTTCGACCGTACTAACTATGTAACTATGTAACATAACATGGGGGGGGGGGGGGGGGGGTCTCCTGGCTGTTCACACAGGTGTGTCATTGCTGTACATTGACCATGCATTGCTTCTGTGGTATTGCAAAGGCAAAGACAAATGCTTCCAGCCATCCATTGCACTAATGGATTGGTCATCAGCTGGCTGTCTATGTCCCGCATCAATATAGACCAAAGTACAGAGGGTTAGGCTATGCTATTGTGCACCTACCTGATGCATCAGAAGGTGCGAGGCCCTTGCTAAATTCTGTGCACAGACTTTGAGATCTATACTTTAGACTGTATCTAAACCTGCTCCAACATGGACTGACATTCTGGCCTACTTTCAGCCGATGCGACTTGTCTGTCGCTGAACAGTCGCTTTTTATGTATTCAGCACCTATGTATAATGTTGTAAAAATGCTCTAGAAGCTAAAGTCGCAGAAATGTCACACATATTTGGCCTGCAACTTTCTGTGCGACAAATTCAGACAGGAAAAATCAGTATAAATCCTTAGAAAATTATCCCCCAGTGTCTCCATCTGCTGGCGGTATTGAATAAGCATTGCTGCACTGATGGGGTATGCATTAGACGAAAAAAAAGAAGAAAAAGAAGAATAATACGCCCAGAAAAGAGGCGAAAAGGAGAAAAACGTAAAAAAACGTGAAAAAAAAGTAAGAGGAAGAGAAGGGAAAAAAAGGTGGAAATGGGTTTAAAAGTGATTTCGGCGGAGAATATATATATATATATATATATATATATATATATATATATATATATATATATATATATACGCGCACACACACACATATATATAAACGTATTCTCCGTTGAGATATTGCAGCCGCTGCTGTGTCCAGGCCCAGGAGCCTTAGCACTGTGCTGTGATGTCACTCAATACCACTGACATCACTAGGTGTAAACAACATCTCTCCTTTGCTGTGTATGTGACTATGGAGCTGTTTGGTGATGTCGTCTATTATGGCCTTCATAGAAGCAACAGGAGATTGTTGCATCCATCTAGAACCCTCAGAACTACAGTGCTATGATGTCACTCACTTCCACAGGCCTTGCAGAGTGTAAACAACAACAACCCAGCTTTGTTGTGTATGTAACCATAGGGATTTGTGATGTCACCTAGAACCTTCACAGCAGCGACAGCTTTATGAGGAGCATCAGCACTGCTCTGCCTGAGCAGAACCATCACCGCCATAGGTTGTCAAATAACCCGGATTTAACCCACACAGGTAAGTCCAATGGGGTGCAGGCATGTCCTCTATGCTTACAGCTTCCCGTGGGTGTTGGTTTGATACCGTTTGGGGACAGCCAAGGAGGCATCTGCAGGCAACAAAGGTAGGTGTGTGCTTGTGTGTGTGTTTCCTATGCAGATCCTAAGCCCAGTGTCACATGCAAGTAGGAGGAGTAAGAAGGGTTCCTGGCAAATCCGGGTTATGGATTGCATTTAAAAAGGCCCCGTGGGAGTGCAATGGGCCCCTGTCTTGCTGCTTAGCAATAATGGTATGGGTTTAGGTTCTGCTGTGTGTACTGGTGGTTGACTGCCCCCCAGCCCAGAGTGTGCATGGAAAATTGTCTGGCAGCCTCCCTGACAGCAAGCAGTGATAGTGCCCATGAAGGGGACCTTGTTGGGCCCGCCCCTTTCACGGTTATCGCTTCTCGGCCTTTTGGCTAAGATCACGTGTGGATTTCTGTGCGTGGTTTGGGTTGAAAGGAGTGGTGATCGGGGCCCTCTTTACGGGGGGGCCCTGGATTGTTGCTGAGCTGCGATCGTGGGTTTTACCTGCAAAAATGAGCGAGAAGGCGCGTGGACTTGAGGACACGGTGCGGATCTACGTTCCTGGCGAGCACCGGGGGACGATCGGACTTGACCAAATCGTTTTGGAGATTCTTCGCAAGCTTGATTACCTACAGGTATGGAATGTATTGGCTATACAGGATTTTCCTAGGCAAGGAATTTATGATATTACTTTTTGTGGTTCTGAGATTTGCCAGAGAGTCTATATGGATCTTGAAGAAATGAAGAGGAAAAGTGAGCCTGCTATAATGAGGAAGATTA
>NW_026609096.1:0-41352 GCF_029499605.1 Hyla sarda | reverse complement strand
CTCACATTAGGTGCAGTATAATTCCCCACATTAGGTGCAGTATAGTTCCCCCACATTAGGTGCAGTATAATTCCCCACATTAGGTTCAGTATAGTTCCCCCACATTAGGTGCACTATAATTCCACCACATTTGGTGCAGTATAGTTCCCCACATTAAGTGACTGCACTTAATGTGGGGGAACTATACTGCACCAAATGTGGTGGAATTATAGTGCAACTAATGTTCCCCTACAGACATACAGCCTTCAGCCATATACAATGTATGGCTGGAGGCTGTATGCCTGTTTACTGCCCCACCACATTAGGTGCAGTATACAGTAGTCCCTCCACATTAGGTGCAGTATACAGTAGTTCCCCACATTAGGTGCAGTATACAGTAGTTTCCCACATTAGGTGCAGTATACAATAGTCCCCCCACATTAGGTGGAGTATACAGTAGTTCCCCACATTAGGTGCAGTATACAGTAGTCCCCCCACATTAGGTGCAGTATACAGTAGTCCCCCCACATTAGGTGCAGTATACAGTAGTCCCCCCACATTAGGTGCAGTATACAGTAGTTCCCCACATTAGGTGAAGTACAGTAGTTTCCCCACATTAGGTGCAGTATACAGTAGTTGCCCCACATTAGGTGCAGTATACAGTAGTTGCCCCACATTAGGTGCAGTATACAGTAGTCCTCCCACATTAGGTGCAGTATACAGTAGTTCCCCACATTAGGTGCAGTATACAGTAGTTCCCCACATTAGGTGAAGTACAGTAGTTTCCCCACATTAGGTGCAGTATACAGTAGTTCCCCCACATTAGGTGCAGTATAGTTCCCCCACATTAGGTGCAGTATAGTTCCCCCACATTAGGTGCAGTATAATTCCCCACATTAGGTGCAGTATAATTCCCCACATTAGGTGCAGTATAGTTCCCCCACATTAGGTGCAGTATAGTTCCCCCACATTAGGTGCACTATAATTCCACCACATTTGGTGCAGTATAGTTCCCCACATTAAGTGACTGTACTTAATGTGGGGGAACTATACTGCACCAAATGTGGTGGAATTATAGTGCAACTAATGTTCCCCTACAGACATACAGCCTTCAGCCATATACAATGTATGGCTGGAGGCTGTATGCCTGTTTACTGCCCCACCACATTAGGTGCAGTATACAGTAGTCCCTCCACATTAGGTGCAGTATACAGTAGTTCCCCACATTAGGTGCAGTATACAGTAGTTTCCCACATTAGGTGCAGTATACAATAGTCCCCCCACATTAGGTGGAGTATACAGTAGTTCCCCACATTAGGTGCAGTATACAGTAGTCCCCCCACATTAGGTGCAGTATACAGTAGTCCCCCCACATTAGGTGCAGTATACAGTAGTTCCCCACATTAGGTGAAGTACAGTAGTTTCCCCACATTAGGTGCAGTATACAGTAGTTGCCCCACATTAGGTGCAGTATACAGTAGTTGCCCCACATTAGGTGCAGTATACAGTAGTCCTCCCACATTAGGTGCAGTATACAGTAGTTCCCCACATTAGGTGCAGTATACAGTAGTTCCCCACATTAGGTGAAGTACAGTAGTTTCCCCACATTAGGTGCAGTATACAGTAGTTCCCCCACATTAGGTGCAGTATAGTTCCCCCACATTAGGTGCAGTATAGTTCCCCCACATTAGGTGCAGTATAATTCCCCACATTAGGTGCAGTATAGTTCCCCCACATTAGGTGCAGTATAATTCCCCACATTAGGTTCAGTATAGTTCCCCCACATTAGGTGCACTATAATTCCACCACATTTGGTGCAGTATAGTTCCCCACATTAAGTGACTGCACTTAATGTGGGGGAACTATACTGCACCAAATGTGGTGGAATTATAGTGCAACTAATGTTCCCCTACAGACATACAGCCTTCAGCCATATACAATGTATGGCTGGAGGCTGTATGCCTGTTTACTGCCCCACTTGAGTATTCCGACCACCGCTCCTGGATCACGATCTACTGCTATGGCCTATGGGCCATCCCGGTCACGATCTACTGCTATGGCCTATGGGCCATCCCGGGAGCGGCGGTCGGAACACTGAAGATGACCGCAGGTCACTTACCATACCCGCACGTCCTCCTCACTGCTGCGCTCTGCTGTACTGTTGCTATGGGCGCACGCACGTGACTTCAGTGCCGTCACTGCGTGCGCTTCCTCCCAACGGCCCCAGCGTTTTTAAAGTTAACGCGGGGCCGCTATGAAGTAAACGGGGCATCCTTGTGGCCTGAAAAGATTTTTCGGGACACAGGGAAGTCCCGAATGTGACGGGGCCCCCCTGCGGGCACGGGGCCCGGAGCTGATCACTGTTTTAAAGTGGCCACGGCCAGACTGCTAATCTTTAACAAGAAGCCAACGCTGCGGCCACTTTAAAACAGTTGCCCCCCCCCCCTACTGAGCAGACGGCAGGACCCCTTGGGGGATGGGGGCCCTAGGCAATTGCCTGGTTTGCCCCGCCATAACACCGGCCCTGCTTATAATGAAAAATGGCAGCAATGTTTTAAAAAGGCTATATGTGAAAATCCGGTATATTGATAGCAATATTAACAATAATGCCAGTATACAAGGAGGAAAATTATCACCATACATATTACCGTCATACTGTTACTGACCAAATCCTGTATGTTGAGAGTAATATTACCAATAATACCAGTATACAAGGAGGAATATTATCCCCATACATATTACCATCATACTGTTACTAGCCAAATCCTGTATACTGAGACCAATATTACCAATATACAAGGAGGAATATTATCCCCATACATATTACCGTCATACTGTTACTGACCAAATCCTGTATGTTGTGAGTAATATTACCAATAATACCAGTATACAAGGAGGAATATTATCCCCATACATATTACCATCATACTGTTACTAGCCAAATGCTGTATACTGAAACCAATATTACCAGCATACAAGGAGGAATATTATGCCCATACATATTACCGTCATACTGTTACTGACCAAATCCTGTGAACTGACATTGAAATTATCAATATCAGTATACAAGGGACAAGTAATACCGCCACATCATGACCAGTATCACCGCAGAATGACTAATATCCCCACACTGCTACTGAAAAAAATCCACTAGGCAAAGACCAAGGTTAACTCCATACAGTGATCATATACAGATAGATACCAACACTACAAAGGTGCCCCCCTTCCCTCTCCCCTTCTTAGCTAAGTAAATGTTCAGCCTTAATATATTAGGTAGGTAGGCAGGCTTCTTCCCACTTCTACCTCCATTCCACATTAGGCTGTATTCACCCCACGATTGTTACATACGGGACCGGATCCGATAGGGATATGTGAAAACCAGGCACTCCCGTATCTCAGCCGGACCCGGCCCCCATCTCATCTCATTTGAATGAGCCGACCGGAGTCAAATAGTGACTCCGGTCGGCTTATTTTTGCCCCATATCCGGTTTTGTGACCAGACTTAAAACCGTGGTATACTACAGTTTTAAGTACGGTCACAAATCTGGATACGGGGCAAAACTGAGCCGACTGGAGACATTATCTGACTCCGGTCGGCTCCTTCAAACGAGATGTGGTCCGGGTCCGGCTGAGATACGGGAGCGCCTGGTTTTCACATCTCCCAGCCAGATCCGGTTTGTAACAATTGTGGTGTGAATGCAGCCTTAGCTAGATATATCTCTCTCCACCCAGGGCAGAACTGGGGCTAAAAACCAACCCTGAAAAAATGATCATACCAGCCCCACAGCATTGTGTCATTGTGGCAGCCGCCGGCAGCAGGGAAGGGACAGGGAAGCCTGACATTTGATTTGCCAGGCCTCCATAAGAAAGCTATGTTGTGGCAGAAATGTGGTATTAACGCTTGGGGAAGACAGTATAAAAAAACCCTCTCTTCCTTGCTCTTGCGCTACCGCCAGAATCACGAAATTCAGTTCCCAGTGTCCAGCGCTTCTGGGTTAGGTGACGTTACACAGCTGCTCATTCAGTTATGGGCCGAAGCAATGTCCAGCCTCAGCCTCTGATTGGATGGCTAGTTATATGACGTCACCTGACCCGGAAGTGCCAGATACCAGGAACACAATTCCAGTAGTAGTGCAGAAGCCAGGAATGTAACTGTATAGGGACTAGGGCTACAAACTGTGGACTGCTAGTTGTTCCAAAAATGGTCTGGGCATGCTGGGAGTTGTAGTTTTGCTGGGAGTTTTAGTTAAGCAACAGCTGGAGGTCCACAGTTTGGAGACCATTGGCATAGGGAGAGATGCGTCACCCGCCCCGCTGGGACCAGCCCCAGGGACTCATTTCCGGGGTTTCAGCAGGATTTTCAATCTAAGATGACTCTGAATGACCGAGTGTCTCAGTGTTTTTCCTGGTGTCCTGGGATCGTGATGTCTGCACCAGTTTTATGCTGCCCGATGTTTAGGCAGAATAACTGATAAAACATTCCCCTTAACTGTAGTTATATATAAAACAATATTTATTATTTTTCATTAACTAACAACTTAAATTGCAATAAAAGAAAACCAAAGTGCCCTCTCTTACAAAGTAGTAACAGCAGGTCTTCTCAGTGGCGTCTCTAGGGGGGGGGGGGGGCAGAGGGGGCCACGGCCCCCCCTACATCATGATTGGCCCCCCCTTGTGCCCCCCCTAGCAGCAGTAGGTCACTAGCAGCTCTCATGGCTATCAGGGGGTACAGCTAGTTCACCAGTAAGGGGCCCGAGCCCCCGCCCCCCCGGAGCCATCTTTTTTATATAAACCTTCAGCCTGCAGCCCTGTCACCACGCAGGGGCCGCGCTATGCAGACTGGGAAGAGCAGACAGGAAGCTCCTCCCCCTCTCCCCTGTATACTGGACCTTGTGGAGCAGGCCCGCTGTGTGTATACAGGCCCGGACACCACCAGTATGAAGACTTACCTGCCCACTGCTCATGCTGCCCTTTTAAAGTAAGTAACTTGCTTGGGGGAGAGGGAGAAAGTTGTAGTTCGGGAGACAGTGGGAGGTAGTTCAGTGTTTCCCAACCAGGGGGCCTCCAGCTGTTGCAAAACTACAACTCCCAGCATTCCTTTGGCTTTATGAGCATACTGGGAGTTGTAGTTTTGCAACAGCTGGAGGCCCTCAGGTTGGGAAACACTGATCTATTTATCTATCTATCAATCTCCTATCTATCTATCTATCTCCTATCTATCTATCTCCTATCTATCTATCTATCTATCTCCTATCTATCTATCTATCTCATATCTATCTATCTATTTCCTATCTATCTATCTCATATCTATCTCCTATCTATCAATCATCTATCTATCTATCTATCTATCTATCTCATATCCATCCATCCATGCATCTATCTGTCTATCTATATTTCTCATGTCTATCTATCTATCTATCTATCTCATATCTATCTATCTATCTATCTATCTATCTTTCTCATATCTATCTATCTAACTCAGATAGATGAGAGATAGATAGATCAGAAATAGATAGATCAAAGATAGATAGATATGAGAGATAGATAGGTAGATAGATGATATATAGATAGATAGATATGAGATAGATAGATATGAGAGATAGATAGGTAGATAGATGATATATAGATAGATAGATATGAGATAGATATGAGATAGATAGATGATATATAGATAGAGAGATGATATATAGAAAGATACATAAATAAATGGATAGATAGATAATAGATAGACAGATCGATAGATAGATGATAGATACATAGATATGATATAGATAGATGATAGATATGATATAGACAGATAGATGATAGATTAGATAGGAGATAGATGGATATGATATAGATAGATCAGTTTCCCAACCAGGGGGCCTCCAGCTGTTGCAAAACTACAACTCCCAGCATTCTTTTGGCTTTATGAGCATACTGGGAGTTGTAGTTTTGCAACAGCTGGAGGCCCTCAGGTTGGGAAACACTGATCTATTTATCTATCTCCTATCTATCTATCTATCTATCTCATATCTATCTATCTATTTTTCTCATATCTATCTATCTAACTCAGATAGATGAGAGATAGATAGATGAGAAATAGATAGATCAAAGATAGATAGATATGAGAGATAGATAGGTAGATAGAAGATATATAGATAGATAGATAGATATGAGATAGATATGAGATAGGTAGATAGAAGATATATAGATAGATAGATAGATAGATAGATATGAGATAGATAGATGATATATAGATAGAGAGATGATATATAGATGATAGATAGATAGATGATAGATAGATAGATGATAGATAGATAGATATGATATAGATAGATAGATGATAGATATGATATAGACAGATAGATAGATGATAGATACATAGATATGATATAGATAGATGATAGATATGATATAGACAGATAGATGATAGATAGATAGATAGATAGATAGATAGATAGGAGATAGATGGATATGATATAGATAGATCAGTTTCCCAACCAGGGGGCCTCCAGCTGTTGCAAAACTACAACTCCCAGCATTCCTTTGGCTTTATGAGCATACTGGGAGTTGTAGTTTTGCAACAGCTGGAGGCCCCCCTAGTTGGGAAACACGGATCTATCTATCAATCATCTATCTATTTATCTATATATCCATCTATCTCATATCTATCTTTCTCATATCTATCTTTCTCATATCTATCTATCTCATATCTATCTATCTCATATCTATCTATCTATCTATCTATCTCATATCTATCTATCTATCTATCTGTCTATCTCCTATCTATCTCATATCTATCTATCTATCTATCTATCTATCTATCTCCTATCTATCTCCTATCTATCTCCTATCTATCTCCTATCTATCTCATATCTATCTATCTATCTCCTATCTATCTCATATCCATCCATCCATCCATGCATCTATCTGTCTATCTATCTATCTTTCTCATATCTATCTATCTATCTATCTCATATCTATCTATCTATTTTTCTCATATCTATCTATCTAACTCAGATAGATGAGAGATAGATAGATGAGAAATAGATAGATCAAAGATAGATAGATATGAGAGATAGATAGGTAGATAGAAGATAGATAGATAGATATGAGATAGATATGAGATAGGTAGATAGAAGATATATAGATAGATAGATGCTTGAAAAAGGTGGTGGATATCACTGAAACGTTGCATTTATACATGGTTTAATAAACACTGCTGTGTTTTTTACTTGATCCCGTGAGTGCTGCTGGACTTATTGCTGGAATAGATAGATAGATAGATATGAGATAGATAGATGATATATAGATAGATAGATGATATATAGAAAGATACATAAATAGATGGATAGATAGATGATAGATAGATAGATAGATACATAGATATGATATAGATAGATAGATGATAGATATGATATAGATAGATAGATGATAGATATGATATAGACAGATAGATGATAGATTAGATAGGAGATAGATGGATATGATATAGATAGATCAGTTTCCCAACCAGGGGGCCTCCAGCTGTTGCAAAACTACAACTCCCAGCATTCCTTTGGCTTTTTGAGCATACTGGGAGTTATAGTTTTGCAACAGCTGGAGGCCCCCCTAGTTGGGAAACACTGATCTATCTATCAATCATCTATCTATTATCTATCTATATATCCATCTATCTCATATCTATCTATATCATATCTATCTATCTATCTATCTCCTATCTATCTATCTATCTCCTATCTATCTCATATCTATCTATCTATCTTTCTCATATCTATCTATCTCATATCTATCTATGTATCTATTTATGTATCTATCTCATATCTATTTATCTCTCATATCTATCTCATATCTATCTATCTCATATCTATCTTTCTATTTATCTATCTATCTCATATCTATCTCAGATAGATGAGAGATAGATGAAAGATAGATAGATATGAGAGATAGATAGATAGATGATATATAGATAAATAGATACATAAATATATGGCTATATAGATAGATAGATGATAGATAGATATGATATAGATAGATTGATATGATATAGATAGGATATAGAAAGATATATAGATAGATATGAGATAGATAGATGATAGATAGATATGATATAGATAGATAGATGGATATGATATAGATAGATTGAAATGATATAGATAGGATATAGAAAGATAGATAGATAAAGAACAATATGATTCAGCACGCCACAAGTTTGCAGAAAATGGTGGTTTATTCCATCATGTGCATAGACTATGCTGCATCATATTGTTCTTTGTCTGGATTAAGGAACCAGTGGACCCAGGTTCCAAGTATGCGGGCACCCCGAATTCTCTCTAATCTCTGGATTTTGGTTGTGCCGTTTTTATTTGTTTTAGATAGATAGATAGAAAGAGATAGTATCTATCTATCATCTATTTATCTATCTTTCTATCTATCTCATATCTATCTATATATCCATCTATTTATGTATCTATCTATCTATATATCATCTATCTATCTATCTCTCATATCTATCTATCTATCTATCCATCCATCTATCTATCTTTCATCTATCTATCTATCTATCTCTCATCTATCTGAGATAGATAGATAGATAGATAGATAGATAGATAGATAAATAGAAAGATAGATAGATACATAAATAGATAGATGGATATAGATAGATGGATGGATAGATAGATGATTGATAGATAGATCAGTGTTTCCCAACCAGGGGGCCTCCAGCTGTTGCAAAACTACAACTCCCAGTATGCTCATAAAGCCAAAGACATGCTGGGAGTTGTCATTTTGGAATAGCTAGAGGCCCCCTGATTGGGATACACTTATCTATCTATCTATCTATCTATCTATCTCATATCTATCTATATCATATCTATCTATTAATCTATATTATCTAAGTGTTTTATTCCCCCATGTATGTGTGACGTTTCGATAGCATCCCGCCATCTTTATCATACGTACACAGGGGTGTGGAAATATAAAAAAAACTACTTGTCCAAGGGACTAAAGCGGAACACAATCTACTTGTCCCTCAAGAAAATCCACTTGTCCTGGTAGATAAAATAATTTTCACCAAAATAGTCTGATCCCCCCCACTAGACCACCAGGGATGGATATAAGATCCTTTAGACACTGCTGACAGCGGTGATCTAATGGGTTAATAGGTGATGGCAGTATGTCAGGATATTAGCGGGGGGAGAGCTGTAGATCCTCTTACCCCCCAGACAAGACCAGAAAAGTCTACATGTTACTTTTTGATCCTTATAAAAAATGTCTAATATGAAGTGACCAAAAATGAACAATTCTGGACTATTTTTTTACATTTACACCGTTCCCCGTACGGTTTAATTAACATTATATTTTAATAGTCTGGACATTTCCACATGCAGCGATACCACTTATGGTTATTTTTGTACATTATTTTTATTTAAAGAAAATTGGAAACTTTTATTAGGAAAGGGGCTTATTCACATATATTCGCACTTTTTAAAATATTTTAATCACTTTTTTTTCAGTTTTTATGTTACTGGGGGGGGGGGGGGGGGGTTCTGCTTCTCCACTTTATATGGTGCATTTTGTGTCAGAAAATGCTGGAAGTTGCATTTAGTTACTAGATAACTACAACTCCCAGCATGCCCTGATGTAGCCTATGGTTCTGTGGGTGTTGCAGCAGGTTGCACTGTATAGTAGGACAGTTAAGGTTATTGTGTAACATGCTGGGAGTTGTAGTTTTGGTTTGTGTCAGCTGCAGAGCCATAGTCTGTGTCAAGGAATACTGGGAATTACAGTTAGTAACTACAACACCCAGCATGCCCTGATGTAGCCTATAGCTCTGCAGCTGACCCGAACAAAAACTACAACTCCCAGCATGTTACACTTTATAGTTCTACAGTTTAGGTTATGGTCCAACATGCTGGGAGTTGTAGTTTTGGTTCGGGCGTGTTTGCGTGCATCCGTGGGGCTCTGTATCACTGGGTACACTGGTATATTGGGAACACTATCACTGGGTACACTGGTATATTGGGTACACTATATCACTGAGTACACTGGTATATTGGGTATACTGGTATATTGGGAACACTATCACTGGGTACACTGGTATATTGGGTACACTATATCACTGAGTACACTGGTATATTGGGTACACTGGTATATTGGGTACACTGGTATATTGGGAACACTATCACTGGGTACACTGGTATATTGGGTACATTGGTATATTGGGTACACTGGTATATTGGGTATACTGGTATATTGGGTACACTATATCACTGAGTACACTGGTATATTGGGTATACTGGTATATTGGGAACACTATCACTGGGTACACTGGTATATTGGGTACACTGGTATATTGGGTACACTATATCACTGGGTACACTGGTATATTGGGTATACTGGTATATTGGGTACACTATATCACTGAGTACACTGGTATATTGGGTATACTGGTATATTGGGAACACTATCACTGGGTACACTGGTATATTGGGTATACTGGTATATTGGGAACACTATCACTGGGTACACTGGTATATTGGGTACACTATATCACTGAGTACACTGGTATATTGGGTACACTGTATCACTGGGTACACTGGTATATTGGGTATACTGGTATATTGGGAACACTATCACTGGGTACACTGGTATATTGGGTACATTGGTATATTGGGTACACTATATCACTGAGTACACTGGTATATTGGGTATACTGGTATATTGGGAACACTATCACTGGGTACACTGGTATATTGGGTACACTGGTATATTGGGTATACTGGTATATTGGGAACACTATCACTGGGTACACTGGTATACTGGGTACACTGGGTATATTGGGTATACTGGTATATTGGGAACACTATCACTGGGTACACTGGTATATTGGGTATACTGGTATATTGGCAACACTATCACTGGGTACACTGGTATATTGGGTACACTGGTATATTGGGTACACTATATCACTGAGTACACTGGTATATTGGGTATACTGGTATATTGGGAACACTATCACTGGGTACACTATATCACTGGGTACATTGGTATATTGGGTACACTATATCACTGAGTACACTGGTATATTGGGTACACTATATCACTGAGTACACTGGTATATTGGGTATACTGGTATATTGGGAACACTATCACTGGGTACACTGGTATATTGGGTACACTGGTACAGGGATGTGGAAATCCTATAGCCCGACGCCCGGGACAAGTAGTTTTGGGCACCGGGCAGGTGAATTGTTTATAGATTTAGCCCTGTATCGGGCAGGGACAGACAGACTTCCCCCTTATTTTTCTTTAATGTCGGTGTGAGGTGCAGGAGCCGATGGAAGTCTCCACCTCACACCAGCGCTCAGAGTATATGGAGGGGGCAGTGGCGGCCTCCAGCTGACTGCAGAGCCCCCTTATCTCCCCTCCCGGAGGATGGACGGAGCTCAGAAGACACAGCAGGGTGAGAGAGAGGATGTAGACAGCTCCGTGCACAGCTCCATCCCCCGCACTCAGCTCTATCCCTCCCCTCCCCCTGCTCTGTCTAGACAGGACCTAATCCACCACGGGGCGGTTGCTTGTTTGCACGGGGTAAACACAGAGCGGGGGAGGGGAGGGGGAGGACGGAAATGTCACCTCACACCGGCCGGGACTACAGCTCTGATGTCCACTCATGGCGGCTCAGGTGAGGAGACCAAGAATGCAGGCGGCGGCAGGAAGGGTGCTTGTATATGTATGGTGTGAGTGTATGTGTGATGTGTATGTGATGGATGATGGGGGAGGATGGTGTATATCAGTGTTTACCAACCAGGGGGCCTCCAGCTGTTGCAAAACTGGGCCCTGGGCATGCTGGGAGTTGTAGTTTTGCAACAGCTGGAGGCACCCTGGTTGGGAAACACTGGTGGATATGTATGGTGTGAGTGTATGTGTGTATGATGTCTATGTGTGATGTGTATGTAATGTATGATGTGTGTATGATGTCTATGTGTGATGTGTATGTAATGTATGATGTGTGTATGATGTCTATGTGTGATGTGTATGTAATGTATGATGTGTGTGTATGATGTCTATGTGTGATGTGTATGTAATGTATAATGTGTGTATGATGTCTGTGTGTGATGTGTATGTAATGTATAATGTGTGTATAATGTCTATGTGTGATGTGTATGTAATGTATGATGTGTGTATGATGTCTATGTGTGATGTGTATGTAATGTATAATGTGTCTATGATGTCTATGTGTGATGTGTATGTAATGTATAATGTGTGTATGATGTCTATGTGTGATGTGTATGTAATGTATACTGTGTGTATGATGTCTATGTGTGATGTGTATGTAATGTATAATGTGTCTATGATGTCTATGTGTGATGTGTATGTAATGTATACTGTGTGTATGATGTCTATGTGTGATGTGTATGTAATGTATGATGTGTGTATAATGTGTATGTAATGTATACTGTGTGTATAATGTCTATGTGTGATGTGTATGTAATGTATAATGTGTGTATGATGTCTATGTGTGATGTGTATGTAATGTATGATGTGTGTATAATGTCTAAGTGTGATGTGTGTATGTGATGTATGATGTGGGGGGGCAGCGGCAGGTGTATGTATGATGTGTGCACATGTATGGAGTATATGTATGGTGTGAGTGTATGTGTGTATGTAATGTATGATGCGGGGGGTGTGTGTATGTATGATATGGGGGCAGTGGCTGGTGTATGTATGATGTGTGTATATGTATGGAGTATATGTATGGTGTGAGTGTATGTGTGTATGTATGATGTGTGTATATGTGTGGTGTATATGTATGGTGTGAGTGTATGTGTGTATGTAATGTATGATGTGGGGGGGGGTGTATGTATGATATGGGGGCAGTGGCTGGTGTATGTATGATGTGTGTATATGTATGGAGTATATGTATGGTGTGAGTGTATGTGTGTATGTAATGTATGATGTGGGGGGGGGCAGTGGCGGGGGGGTGTATGTATGATATGGGGGCAGTGGCTGGTGCATGTATGATGTGTGTATATGTATGGAGTATATGTATGGTGTGAGTGTATGTGTGTATGTAATGTATGATGCGGGGGGGGGTGTATGTATGATATGGGGGCAGTGGCTGGTGTATGTATGATGTGGGGGGGCAGTGGCGGGGGTGTATGTATGATATGGGGGCAGTGGCTGGTGTATGTATGATGTGTGTATATGTATGGTGTATATGTATGGTGTGAGTGTATGTGTGTATGTAATGTATGATGCGGGGGGGGGTGTATGTATGATATGGGGGCAGTGGCTGGTGTATGTATGATGTGGGGGGGCAGTGGCGGGGGTGTATGTATGATATGGGGGCAGTGGCTGGTGTATGTATGATGTGTGTATATGTATGGTGTATATGTATGGTGTGAGTGTATGTGTGTATGTAATGTATGATGCGGGGGGGGGTGTATGTATGATATGGGGGCAGTGGCTGGTGTATGTATGATGTGTATGTATGAATGTTTTGTATAGGAGCGGACTGTCACGTCGGGCATTAGGGCAGTTGTACCATCTCATTTTATTTATTTTTAGTGGCCCCCGCACTAAATTGCACCCCCAGAATCCCCCCTTCATACTCACCCGCCAACCAAGAGCCCCACGGATGCAGACAAACACGCCTGAACCAAAACTACAACTCCCAGCATGTTGGACCATAACCTAAACTGTAGAACTATAAAGTGTAACATGCTGGGAGTTGTAGTTTTTGTTCGGGTCAGCTGCAGAGCTATAGGCTGCATCAGGGCATGCTGGGTGTTGTAGTTACTAACTGTAATTCCCAGTATTCCCTGACACAGACTATGGCTCTGCAGCTGACACAAACCAAAACTACAACTCCCAGCATGTTACACAATAACCTTAACTGTCCTACTATACAGTGCAACCTGCTGCAACACCCACAGAACCATAGACTACATCAGGGCATGCTGGGAGTTGTAGTTATCTAGTAACTAAATGCAACTTCCAGCATTTTCTGACACAAAATGCACCATATAAACTGGAGAAGCAGAACCCCCCCCCCCCCCCCCCCCCCAGTAACATAAAAACTGAAAAAAAGTGATTAAAATATTTTAAAAAGTGCGAATATATGTGAATAAGCCCCTTTCCTAATAAAAGTTTCCAATTTTCTTTAAATAAAAATAATGTACAAAAATAAACATAAGTGGTATCGCTGCATGTGGAAATGTCCAGACTATTAAAATATAATGTTAATTAAACCGTACGGGGAACGGTGTAAATGTAAAAAAATAGTCCAGAATTGCTCATTTTTGGTCACTTCATATTAGACATTTTTTATAAGGATCAAAAAGTAACATGTAGACTTTTCTGGTCTTGTCTGGGGTGTAAGAGGATCTACAGCTCTCCCCCCGCTAATATCCTGACATACTGCCATCACCTATTAACCCATTAGATCACCGCTGTCAGCAGTGTCTAAAGGATCTTATATCCATCCCTGGTGGTCTAGTGGGGGGGATCAGACTATTTTGGTGAAAATTATTTTATCTACCAGGACAAGTGGATTTTCTTGAGGGACAAGTAGATTGTGTTCCGCTTTAGTCCCTTGGACAAGTAGTTTTTTTTTATATTTCCACACCTCTGTTGGTATATTGGGTACACTGGTATATTGGGTACACTGTATCACTGGGTACACTGGTATATTGGGTACACTGGTATATTGGGTACACTATCACTGGGTACACTGGTATATTGGGTACACTGGTATATTGGGAACACTATCACTGGGTACACTGGTATATTGGGTACACTGGTATATTGGGAACACTATCACTGGGTACACTGGTATATTGGGTACACTGGTATATTGGGTACACTGGTATATTGGGAACACTATCACTGGGTACACTGGTATATTGGGTACACTGGTATATTGGGAACACTATCACTGGGTACACTGGTATATTGGGTACACTGGTATATTGGGTACACTGGTATATTGGGTACACTGGTATATTGGGTACACTGTATCACTGGGTACACTGGTATATTGGGTACACTGGTATATTGGGAACACTATCACTGGGTACACTGGTATATTGGGTACACTAGTATATTGGGTACACTGGTATATTGGGTACACTATATCACTGAGTACACTGGTATATTGGGTATACTGGTATATTGGGAACACTATCACTGAGTACACTGGTATATTGGGTACACTGGTATATTGGGTACACTGGTATATTGGGAACACTATCACTGGGTACACTGGTATATTGGGTACACTGGTATATTGGGAACACTGTATCACTGGGTACACTGGTATATTGGGTACACTGGTATATTGGGTACACTGTATCACTGGGTACACTGGTATATTGGGTACACTGGTATATTGGGTACACTGGTATATTGGGTACACTGGTATATTGGGTACACTGGTATATTGGGTACACTGTATCACTGGGTACACTGGTATATTGGGTACACTGGTATATTGGGTACACTAGTATATTGGGAACACTATCACTGGGTACACTGGTATATTGGGTATACTGGTATATTGGGAACACTATCACTGGGTACACTGGTATATTGGGTACACTGGTATATTGGGTACACTGGTATATTGGGTACACTGGTATATTGGGTACACTGGTATATTGGGTACACTGTATCACTGGGTACACTGGTATATTGGGTACACTGGTATATTGGGAACACTATCACTGAGTACACTGGTATATTGGGTACACTGGTATATTGGGTACACTGTATCACTGGGTACACTGGTATATTGGGTACACTGGTATATTGGGTACACTATCACTGGGTACACTGGTATATTGGGTACACTGGTATATTGGGAACACTATCACTGGGTACACTGGTATATTGGGTATACTGGTATATTGGGTACACTGTATCACTGGGTACACTGGTATATTGGGTACACTGGTATATTGGGTACACTGTATCACTGGGTACACTGGTATATTGGGTACACTGGTATATTGGGAACACTATCACTGGGTACACTGGTATATTGGGTACACTGGTATATTGGGTACACTGGTATATTGGGTACACTGGTATATTGGGAACACTATCACTGGGTACACTGGTATATTGGGTACACTGGTATATTGGGTACACTGTATCACTGGGTACACTGGTATATTGGGTACACTGGTATATTGGGTACACTGTATCACTGGGTACACTGGTATATTGGGTACACTGGTATATTGGGTACACTGGTATATTGGGTACACTGGTATATTGGGTACACTGTATCACTGGTTACACTGGTATATTGGGTACACTGGTATATTGGGTACACTGTATCACTGGGTACACTGGTATATTGGGTACACTGGTATATTGGGTACACTGGTATATTGGGAACACTATCACTGGGTACACTGGTATATTGGGTACACTGGTATATTGGGTACACTGGTATATTGGGTACACTGGTATATTGGGAACACTATCACTGGGTACACTGGTATATTGGGTACACTGGTATATTGGGTACACTGTATCACTGGGTACACTGGTATATTGGGTACACTGGTATATTGGGTACACTGTATCACTGGGTACACTGGTATATTGGGTACACTGGTATATTGGGTACACTGGTATATTGGGTACACTGGTATATTGGGTACACTGGTATATTGGGTACACTGTATCACTGGGTACACTGGTATATTGGGTACACTGGTATATTGGGTACACTAGTATATTGGGAACACTATCACTGGGTACACTGGTGTATTGGGTATACTGGTATATTGGGTACACTGGTATATTGGGTACACTGTATCACTGGGTACACTGGTATATTGGGTACACTGGTATATTGGGTACACTGGTATATTGGGTACACTGTATCACTGGGTACACTGGTATATTGGGTACACTGGTATATTGGGAACACTATCACTGAGTACACTGGTATATTGGGTACACTGGTATATTGGGTACACTGTATCACTGGGTACACTGGTATATTGGGTACACTGGTATATTGGGGACACTATCACTGGGTACACTGGTATATTGGGTACACTGGTATATTGGGTACACTGGTATATTGGGTACACTGTATCACTGGGTACACTGGTATATTGGGTACACTGGTATATTGGGTACACTGTATCACTGGGTACACTGGTATATTGGGTACACTGGTATATTGGGAACACTATCACTGGGTACACTGGTATATTGGGTACACTGGTATATTGGGTACACTGGTATATTGGGTACACTGTATCACTGGGTACACTGGTATATTGGGTATACTGGTATATTGGGTACACTGGTATATTGGGTACACTGTATCACTGGGTACACTGGTATATTGGGTACACTGGTATATTGGGAACACTATCACTGAGTACACTGGTATATTGGGTACACTGTATCACTGGGTACACTGGTATATTGGGTACACTGGTATATTGGGTACACTGTATCACTGGGTACACTGGTATATTGGGTACACTGGTATATTGGGTACACTGTATCACTGGGTACACTGGTATATTGGGTACACTGGTATATTGGGTACACTGTATCACTGGGTACACTGGTATATTGGGTACACTGGTATATTGGGTACACTGGTATATTGGGTACACTGTATCACTGGGTACACTGGTATATTGGGTACACTGGTATATTGGGAACACTATCACTGGGTACACTGGTATATTGGGTACACTGGTATATTGGGTACACTGTATCACTGGGTACACTGGTATATTGGGTATACTGGTATATTGAGTACACTGGTATATTGGGTACACTGTATCACTGGGTACACTGGTATATTGGGTACACTGGTATATTGAGTACACTGGTATATTGGGTACACTATCACTGAGTACACTGGTATATTGGGTACATTGGTATATTGGGAACACTATCACTGGGTACACTGGTATATTGGGTATACTGGTATATTGGGAACACTATCACTGGGTACACTGGTATATTGGGTACATTGGTATATTGGGAACACTATATCACTGAGTACACTGGTATACTGGGTACAATGGTATATTGGGTATACTGGTATATTGGGAACACTATCACTGGGTACACTGGTATATTGGGTACACTGGTATATTGGGTACACTGTATCACTGGGTACACTGGTATATTGGGTACACTGGTATATTGGGAACACTATCACTGGGTACACTGGTATATTGGGTACACTGGTATATTGGGTACACTGGTATATTGGGTACACTGTATCACTGGGTACACTGGTATACTGGGTACAATGGTATATTGGAAACACAGATATAATATAGATATTAGATACATAGATAGATAAGTGTTTCCCTCCAGCTGTTGCTAAACTATAACTTTCAGCATGCCTGGAAAGCCAAACGCATGCTGGGAGTTATAGTTTTGCAACAGCTGGAGGCACCATGGTCAGCAAACACTGAGATAGATAGATAGATAGATAGGAGATAGATAGATAGCTAGATAGATAGGAGATAGATAGATATGAGAAATTGATAGATATGAGATAGATAGATAGATATGAGAAATTGATAGATATGAGATAGATAGATAGATAGATATGAGATAGATAGATAGATAGATATGAGATAGATAGATATGATATAGATAGATAGGAGATAGATAGATAAAGTGTTGCAAAACTACAACTCCCAGCATGTCTGGGCAGCCAAAGGCATGCTGGGAGTTATAGTTTTGCAACAGCTGGAGGCACCATGGTCAGCAAACACTGAGATATAAGATAGAAATTAGATAGATAGATAGATAGATAGATAAGAGATAGATATGAGATAGATAGATAGATAGGAGATAGATAGGAGATAGATAGATAGATAGATAGATAGATAGATAGATAGGAGATAGATATGAGATAGATAGATATGATAGATAGATAGATAGATAGATAGATAGATAGGAGATAGATAGATAGATATGAGATAGATAGATAGATAGATAGATAGATATGAGATAGATAGATAGATAGATAGGAGATAGATAGATAGATAAAGTGTTGCAAAACTACAACTCCCAGCATGTCTGGACAGCCAAAGGCATGCTGGGAGTTGTATTTTTAAAACTGCTGGAGGCACCCTGGTCTGGAAACATTAAGAAATTGCCCATTTAACCCCCACTGACCCCCCAAACAGCAATTTGCCCCTCAACCTTTTCCTCCCAGAAAATTACCTGTTGTATAGAGGGCCGCAGCGGTGGGCAGGGGAAGTCTTCCTGTTCCCCTTCAGCGCGGGCGGGTGATGTAGTCAGCAATGGAGCAGGAAGCAAAGAACCTGCCTGCTCCAATAGGGCTGCAGCCTGCACACAGAGGAGTGTGGGGGGAGGGGGAGGAGCGTCCCTCTGCTCTCTTCCCAGAGATGCATTGCGGCCACGGCCCCTGCACTCACCTTAAAGGGCCGGAGGCTAACTATTTATAAAAAGAAAACAGTGCTGCAGCGGCCTGCAGTGATCCAGGGCCGTAAGTAAGAAGCAGGGCCGGCCCTCTTTTTCTGTTATCATATTTATCATGGGTGCCGGGCGGCCTATGCGGGCCGTCTGTGCAGGCCACTGGGCCTATTTTCATGTAGGGGCCTGGAGCGGCAGCTCCATCCGCCCCTATGTTAATCCGGCCCTGCATGTGGGGGGCTGTTATGTGGGGTGGGGGGTGGCCTCTAAAGAGAGAAGACCCAGTGGCGTCTCCAGCTTTCAAATTTGGGGGGGGGGGGCACACTGGGGGCCAGGACAAAAGTAGGGGGGGCAATTATAACAACACCACATTTATACATTGCACGTGCAAATTATATCCAAGCCAAGGGCAGCATCGGGGGACCATGAAGATCTCATTGACTTCAAAGGCAGCTTCAGCATGTGTCTACGTGGAGAAGAAGTGATGTCACTTATTTTTTGGCCAGTTCCCTGTCAAACATTAACATAAGTAATATATGTGTAGATAGAAGCGTGCTGGCACTACCTGTATTGTGTGGTTCACTAAAAATACGTTGGTCCTATAATCCGGACTCTAAAGTATCAGACAGCACAGGCTTGTAATATGGTGGTGCTCATGTAATATAGGTAAAGACAGTTCATCCAATCGCAACGATGTAGAAAAATTACAGGCAGCTCACCAATCTTTTGCAAGACTTCATGCTTTAATTCCAGGGTGTGCAGGCAAAGCGGCTCCATGCTGCACCGGTGAGCTAGACGCTAGTGCAAACAGTGACCTGTATACTGAGACTAATATTACAAATAATATCAGTATACAAGGAGGAATATTATCACCATACATATTACCATCATACTGTAACTGACCAAATCCTGTATACTGAGACTAATATTACAAATAATACCAGTATACAAGGAGGAATATTATCACCATACATATTACCATCATACTGTAACTGACCAAATCCTGTATACTGAGACTAATATTACAAATAATATCAGTATACAAGGAGGAATATTATCACCATACATATTACCATCATACTGTAACTGACCAAATCCTGTATACTGAGACTAATATTACAAATAATATCAGTATACAAGGAGGAATATTATCACCATACATATTACCATCATACTGTAACTGACCAAATCCTGTATACCGAGACTAATATTACAAATAATACCAGTATACAAGGAGGAATATTATCACCATACATATTACCATCATACTGTAACTGACCAAATCCTGTATACTGAGACTAATATTACAAATAATATCAGTATACAAGGAGGAATATTATCACCATACATATTACCATCATACTGTAACTGACCAAATCCTGTATACTGAGACTAATATTACAAATAATATCAGTATACAAGGAGGAATATTATCACCATACATATTACCATCATACTGTAACTGACCAAATCCTGTATACTGAGACTAATATTACAAATAATATCAGTATACAAGGAGGAATATTATCACCATACATATTACCATCATACTGTAACTGACCAAATCCTGTATACTGAGACAAATAATACCAATAACACCAGCATACAGGGAGGAAATATTGTCATCATACATATTATGGTCATACTATTACTGACACCAATATTACTGATAATACCAGTACAAAAAAATAAAAATGGTCAGCACCTCCAGACAAAAGGTGCTTACTGTTAGTTGTGTGCGTTACTAGCAAGAAACAAATAATACTGCCACACCATGACCACGACTACCATTGTGACTGACTAATGACCGACTAACACCAATTGTATATATTTTACAAATACCAATACTCCCACATACACTGGCCTTATAGTGGTAGATACCAGCTGTACACATCACAGTGTGTATTATCCCTGTACTGTGACATCACTGTGTGTATTATCCCTGTACTGTGACATCACTGTGTGTATTATCCCTGTACTGTGACATCACTGTGTGTATTATCCCTGTACTGTGACATCACTGTGTGTATTATCCCTGTACTGTGACATCACTGTGTGTATTATCCCTGTATTGTGACATCACTGTGTATTATCCCTGTACTGTGACATCACTGTGTCTATTATCCCTGTACTGTGACATCACTGTGTATATTATCCCTGTACTGTGACATCACTGTGTATTATCCCTGTACTGTGACATCACTGTGTATTATCCCTGTACTGTGACATCACTGTGTGTATTATCCCTGTACTGTGACATCACTGTGTATTATCCCTGTACTGTGACATCACTGTGTATTATCCTTGCACTGTGACATCACTGTGTATTATCCCTGTACTGTGACATCACTGTGTATATTATCCCTGTACTATAACATCACTGTGTATATTATCTCTGAACTATAACATCACTGTGTGTTATCTCTATACTGCAACATCACTGTTGATACTTACACTGCACTGTGACATCACTGTATATATTAAGCCTGTATACCCTAATGCCACTGTACATATTTTCCTTGCACTGCGAGTGACAATACAGGGTAAATATGCACAGTGACATCACAGTTCAGAGTTAATATATACAGTGACATCACAGTTCAGAGTTAATATATACAGTGACATCACAGTTCAGAGTTAATATATACAGTGACATCACAGTTCAGAGTTAATATAAACAGTAATGTCTCTGTACAGGGACAATAAACAGTTTTGCCAATACAGGGTTAATAAACGCAGTGTTGTCACAGTAGAGGATAACTATACAGTGATGTCATTGTACCGGAAAAATATACACAGTGAAGTCAGCGTTCAAGAATAATAAACTGTGATGTCACTACAGGGTTGTTATACACAGTGACATCAAATTACAGGATGAAACACAGTGATGTCACAGTTTATTATGAAGCACAGTGATGTCACAGTTTATTATGAAGCGCAGTGATGTCACAGTTTATTATGAAGCGCAGTGATGTCACAGTTTATTATGAAGCACAGTGATGTCACAGTTTATTATGAAGCACAGTGATGTCAGTTTGTTATGAAGCACAGTGATGTCACAGTTTATTATGAAGCGCAGTGATGTCACAGTTTATTATGAAGCACAGTGATGTCACAGTTTATTATGAAGCGCAGTGATGTCACAGTTTATTATGAAGCACAGTGATGTCAGTTTATTATGAAGCAGTGATGTCACAGTTTATTATGAAGCACAGTGATGTCACAGTTTATTATGAAGCACAGTGATGTCACAGTTTATTATGAAGCACAGTGATGTCAGTTTATTATGAAGCGCAGTGATGTCAGTTTATTATGAAGCACAGTGATGTCACAGTTTATTATGAAGCGCAGTGATGTCACAGTTTATTATGAAGCGCAGTGATGTCAGTTTATTATAAAGCACAGTGATGTCACAGTTTATAATGAAGCACAGTGATGTCACAGTTTATTATGAAGCACAGTGATGTCACAGTTTATTATGAAGCACAGTGATGTCACAGTTTATTATGAAGCAGAGTGATGTCACCGTTTATTATAAAGCACAGTGATGTCACCGTTTATTATGAAGCGCAGTGATGTCACCGTTTATTATGAAGCACAGTGATGTCACCGTTTATTATGAAGCACAGTGATGTCAGTTTATTATGAAGCACAGTGATGTCACAGTTTATTATGAAGCACAGTGATGTCACAGTTTATTATGAAGCACAGTGATGTCACAGTTTATTATGAAGCGCAGTGATGTCACAGTTTGTTATGAAGCGCAGTGATGTCACAGTTTATTATGAAGCGCAGTGATGTCAGTTTATTATGAAGCGCAGTGATGTCACAGTTTATTATGAAGCGCAGTGATGTCACAGTTTATTATGAAGCGCAGTGATGTCACAGTTTATTATGAAGCACAGTGATGTCACAGTTTATTATGAAGCACAGTGATGTCAGTTTATTATAAAGCACAGTGATGTCACAGTTTATAATGAAGCACAGTGATGTCACAGTTTATTATGAAGCACAGTGATGTCACAGTTTATTATGAAGCAGTGATGTCAGTTTATTATGAAGCACAGTGATGTCACAGTTTATTATGAAGCACAGTGATGTCACCGTTTATTATAAAGCGCAGTGATGTCACAGTTTATTATGAAGCGCAGTGATGTCACAGTTTATTATGAAGCGCAGTGATGTCACAGTTTATTATGAAGCACAGTGATGTCAGTTTATTATGAAGCACAGTGATGTCAGTTTATTATGAAGCACAGTGATGTCAGTTTATTATGAAGCACAGTGATGTCAGTTTATTATGAAGCGCAGTGATGTCACAGTTTATTATGAAGCGCAGTGATGTCACAGTTTATTATGAAGCGCAGTGATGTCACAGTTTATTATGAAGCGCAGTGATGTCACAGTTTATTATGAAGCGCAGTGATGTCAGTTTATTATGAAGCGCAGTGATGTCAGTTTATTATGAAGCGCAGTGATGTCACAGTTTATTATGAAGCGCAGTGATGTCACAGTTTATTATGAAGCGCAGTGATGTCACAGTTTATTATGAAGCACAGTGATGTCACAGTTTATTATGAAGCACAGTGATGTCACAGTATATTATGAAGCGCAGTGATGTCACAGTTTATTATGAAGCGCAGTGATGTCAGTTTATTATGAAGCGCAGTGATGTCACAGTTTATTATGAAGCGCAGTGATGTCAGTTTATTATGAAGCGCAGTGATGTCAGTTTATTATGAAGCGCAGTGATGTCACAGTTTATTATGAAGCGCAGTGATGTCACAGTTTATTATGAAGCACAATGATGTCACAGTTTATTATGAAGCACAGTGATGTCACAGTTTATTATGAAGCAGTGATGACAGTTTATTATGAAGCACAGTGATGTCACAGTTTATTATGAAGCACAGTGATGTCAGTTTATTATGAAGCACAGTGATGTCAGTTTATTATGAAGCACAGTGATGTCACAGTTTATTATGAAGCAGTGATGACAGTTTATTATGAAGCACAGTGATGTCACAGTTTATTATGAAGCACAGTGATGTCAGTTTATTATGAAGCACAGTGATGTCACAGTTTATTATGAAGCACAGTGATGTCACAGTTTATTATGAAGCACAGTGATGTCACAGTATATTATGAAGCACAGTGATGTCACAGTATATTATGAAGCACAGTGATGTCACAGTTTATTATGAAGCACAGTGATGTCACAGTTTATTATGAAGCACAGTGATGTCACAGTTTATTATGAAGCACAGTGATGTCACAGTTTATTATGAAGCACAGTGATGTCACAGTATATTATGAAGCACAGTGATGTCACAGTATATTATGAAGCACAGTGATGTCACAGTTTATTATGAAGCACAGTGATGTCACAGTTTATTATGAAGCACAGTGATGTCACAGTTTATTATGAAGCACAGTGATGTCACAGTTTATTATGAAGCACAGTGATGTCACAGTTTATTATGAAGCACAGTGATGTCACAGTTTATTATGAAGCACAGTGATGTCACAGTTTATCATGAAGCACAGTGATGTCACAGTTTATTATGAAGCACAGTGATGTCACACAGACTACAGAATGTACAACTGTACGTATGATAAAGATGGCGGGATGCTATCGAAACGTCACACATACATGGGGGAATAAAACACTTAGATAATATAGATTAATAGATAGATATGAGATAGATAGATAGATAGATAAGTGTATCCCAATCAGGGGGCCTCTAGCTATTCCAAAATGACAACTCCCAGCATGTCTTTGGCTTTATGAGCATACTGGGAGTTGTAGTTTTGCAACACCTGGAGGCCCCCTGGTTGGGAAACACTGATCTATCTATCAATCATCTATCTATCTATCCATCCATCTATCTATATCCATCTATCTATTTATGTATCTATCTTTCTATTTATCTATCTATCTATCTCAGATAGATGAGAGATAGATAGATAGATAGATGAAAGATAGATAGATATGATAGATAGATAGATGATATATAGATAGATAGATACATAAATAGATGGATATATAGATAGATATGAGATAGATAGAAAGATAGATAAATAGATGATAGATAGATACTATCTCTTTCTATCTATCTATCTAAAACAAATAAAAACGGCACAACCAAAATCCAGAGATTAGAGAGAATTCGGGGTGCCCGCATACTTGGAACCTGGGTCCACTGGTTCCTTAATCCAGACAAAGAACAATATGATGCAGCATAGTCTATGCACATGATGGAATAAACCACCATTTTCTGCAAACTTGTGGCGTGCTGAATCATATTGTTCTTTATCTATCTATCTTTCTATATCCTATCTATATCATATCAATCTATCTATATCATATCTATATATCTATCTATATCCTATCTATATCATATCAATCTATCTATATCATATCTATCTTATCATCTATCTATCTATATCATATCTATCTATCTCATATCTATCTATCTATCTCCTATCTATCTCATATCTATCTATTTGTGTATCTATCTCATATCTATTTATCTCTCATATCTATCTCATATCTATCTATCTCATATCTATCTATCTCATATCTATCTATCTCATACCTATCTATTTATATATATATCTATCTTTCTATTTATCTATCTATATATCCATATATTTATGTATCTATTTATCTATATATCATCTATCTATCTATCTCTCATATCTATCTGAGATAGATATGAGATAGATAGATAAATAGAAAGATAGATATATATATAAATAGATAGGTATGAGATAGATAGATATGAGATAGATAGATATGAGATAGATAGATATGATATAGATACATAAATAGATAGATAGATAGATATGAGATAGATAGATATGATATAGATAGATATGAGAGATGGATATATAGATAGATAATTGATAGATCAGTGTTTCCCAACTAGGGGGGCCTCCAGCTGTTGCAATACTACAACTCCCAGTATGCTCATAAAGCCAAAGGAATGCTGGGAGTTGTAGTTTTGCAACAGCTGGAGGCCCCCTGGTTGGGAAACTGATCTATCTATATCATATCCATCTATCTCCTATCTATCTATCATCTATCTGTCTATATCATATCTATCATCTATCTGTCTATATCATATCTATCATCTATCTATCTATATCATATCTATGTATCTATCATCTATCTATCCATCTATTTACCGTATTTATCGGCGTATAACACGCACTTTTTAGGCTAAAATTTTTAGCCTAAAGTCTGTGTGCGTGTTATACGCCGATACCCCCCCAGGAAAGGCAGGGGGAGAGAGGCCGTCGCTGCCCGCTTCTCTCCCCCTGCCTTTCCTGGGGTCTACAGCGCTGCTGTCGGCCCTTTTCACCCCCTGGTTATCGGCGCCGCTGCCCGTTCTGTCCCCCTGACTATCGGTGCCGGCGCCGATAGCCAGGGGGAGAGAAGCGGCGCCGACAGCCAGGAGGAGAGAAGGGGCAGCGGCACCCATTGCCGGCGCCACTGCCCCGTGGCCTCCCCCCATCCCCGGTGGCATAATTACCTGAGTCGGGTCCGCGCTGCTCCAGGCCTGAGTCGGGTCCGCGCTGCTCCGCTGCTCCAGGCCTCCGTTGTTGCTATGCGCTGAACGGCGCGGCGCATAACGTCAGAGCGCCGCGCATAGAAACGACGCTGGTCCCCAGCGTCATTGCTATGCACGGCGCGGCCCTCTGACGTCATGCGCCGCGCCGTTCAGCGCATAGCAACAACGGAGGCCTGGAGCAGCGGAGCAGCGCGGACCCGACTCAGGCCTGGAGCAGCGCGGACCCGACTCAGGTAATTATGCCACCGGGGATGGGGGGAGGCAACGGGGCAGCGGCGCCGGCAATGGGTGCCGCTGCCCCTTCTCTCCCCCTGGCTGTCGGCGCCGATAACCAGGGGGTGAAAAGGGCCGACAGCAGCGCTCTAGACCCCAGGAAAGGCAGGGGGAGAGAAGCGGGCAGCGACGGCCTCTCTCCCCCTGCCTTTCCTGGGGGTATATTGGGGTATACATGCGCACACACGCACCCTCATTTTATCATGGATATTTGGGTAAAAAACTTTTTTTACCCAAATATCCTTGGTAAAATGAGGGTGCGTGTTATAGGCCGGTGCGTGGTATACCCCGATAAATACGGTATGTATCTTTCTATATATCATCTCTCTATCTATCTCATATCTATCTATCTATATATCATCTATCTACCTATCTATCTCTCATATCTATCTATCTTTGATCTATCTATTTCTGATCTATCTATCTCTCATCTATCTGAGTTAGATAGATAGATATGAGAAAGATAGATATGAGATAGATAGATAGATAGATAGGAGATAGATAGATAGGAGATAGATAGATAGATAGATAGGAGATTGATAGATAGGAGATTGATAGATAGATAAATAGATCAGTGTTTCCCAACCTGAGGGCCTCCAGCTGTTGCAAAACTACAACTCCCAGTATGCTCATAAAGCCAAAGGAATGCTGGGAGTTGTAGTTTTGCAACAGCTGGAGGCCCCCTGGTTGGGAAACACTGAACTACCTCCCACTGTCTCCCGAACTACAACTTTCTCCCTCTCCCCCAAGCAAGTTACTTACTTTAAAAGGGCAGCATGAGCAGTGGGCAGGTAAGTCTTCATACTGGTGGTGTCCGGGCCTGTATACACACAGCGGGCCTGCTCCACAAGGTCCAGTATACAGGGGAGAGGGGGAGGAGCTTCCTGTCTGCTCTTCCCAGTCTGCATAGCGCGGCCCCTGCGTGGTGACAGGGCTGCAGGCTGAAGGTTTATATAAAAAAGATGGCTCCGGGGGGGCGGGGGCTCGGGCCCCTTACTGGTGAACTAGCTGTACCCCCTGATAGCCATGAGAGCTGCTAGTGACCTACTGCTGCTAGGGGGGGCACAAGGGGGGGCCAATCATGATATACGGGGGGCCGTGGCCCCCTCTGCCCCCCCCCCCCTAGAGACGCCACTGAGAAGACCTGCTGTTACTACTTTGTAAGAGAGGGCACTTTGGTTTTCTTTTATTGCAATTTAAGTTGTTAGTTAATGAAAAATAATAAATATTGTTTTATATATAACTACAGTTAAGGGGAATGTTTTATCAGTTATTCTGCCTAAACATCGGGCAGCATAAAACTGGTGCAGACATCACGATCCCAGGACACCAGGAAAAACACTGAGACACTCGGTCATTCAGAGTCATCTTAGATTGAAAATCCTGCTGAAACCCCGGAAATGAGTCCCTGGGGCTGGTCCCAGCGGGGCGGGTGACGCATCTCTCCCTATGCCAATGGTCTCCAAACTGTGGACCTCCAGCTGTTGCTTAACTAAAACTCCCAGCAAAACTACAACTCCCAGCATGCCCAGACCTTTTTTGGAACAACTAGCAGTCCACAGTTTGTAGTCCTAGTCCCTATACAGTTACATTCCTGGCTTCTGCACTACTACTGGAATTGTGTTCCTGGTATCTGGCACTTCCGGGTCAGGTGACGTCATATAACTAGCCATCCAATCAGAGGCTGAGGCTGGACATTGCTTCGGCCCATAACTGAATGAGCAGCTGTGTAACGTCACCTAACCCAGAAGCGCTGGACACTGGGAACTGAATTTCGTGATTCTGGCGGTAGCGCAAGAGCAAGGAAGAGAGGGTTTTTTTATACTGTCTTCCCCAAGCGTTAATACCACATTTCTGCCACAACATAGCTTTCTTATGGAGGCCTGGCAAATCAAATGTCAGGCTTCCCTGTCCCTTCCCTGCTGCCGGCGGCTGCCACAATGACACAATGCTGTGGGGCTGGTATGATCATTTTTTCAGGGTTGGTTTTTAGCCCCAGTTCTGCCCTGGGTGGAGAGAGATATATCTAGCTAAGGCTGCATTCACACCACAATTGTTACAAACCGGATCTGGCTGGGAGATGTGAAAACCAGGCGCTCCCGTATCTCAGCCGGACCCGGACCACATCTCGTTTGAAGGAGCCGACCGGAGTCAGATAATGTCTCCAGTCGGATCAGTTTTGCCCTGTATCCAGATTTGTGACCGTACTTAAAACTGTAGTATACCACGGTTTTAAGTCTGGTCACAAAACCGGATATGGGGCAAAAATAAGCCGACCGGATACACTATTTGACTCCGGTCGGCTCATTCAAATGAGATGAGATGGGGGCCGGGTCCGGCTGAGATACGGGAGTGCCTGGTTTTCACATATCCCTATCGGATCCGGTCCCGTATGTAACAATCGTGGGGTGAATACAGCCTAATGTGGAATGGAGGTAGAAGTGGGAAGAAGCCTGCCTACCTACCTAATATATTAAGGCTGAACATTTACTTAGCTAAGAAGGGGAGAGGGAAGGGGGGCACCTTTGTAGTGTTGGTATCTATCTGTATATGATCACTGTATGGAGTTAACCTTGGTCTTTGCCTAGTGGATTTTTTTCAGTAGCAGTGCGGGGATATTAGTCATTCTGCGGTGATACTGGTCATGATGTGGCGGTATTACTTGTCCCTTGTATACTGATATTGATAATTTCAATGTCAGTTCACAGGATTTGGTCAGTAACAGTATGACGGTAATATGTATGGGGATAATATTCCTCCTTGTATACTGGTAATATTGGTCTCAGTATACAGGATTTGGCTAGTAACAGTATGATGGTAATATGTATGGGGATAATATTCCTCCTTGTATACTGGTATTATTGGTAATATTACTCTCAACATACAGGATTTGGTCAGTAACAGTATCATGGTAATATGTATGGTGATAATATTCCTCCTTGTATACTGGCATTATTGGTAATATTGCTATCAATATACCGGATTTTCACATATAGCCTTTTTAAAACATTGCTGCCATTTTTCATTATAAGCAGGGCCGGTGTTATGGCGGGGCAAACCAGGCAATTGCCTAGGGCCCCCATCCCCCAGGGGTCCTGCCGTCTGCTCAGTAGGGGGGGGGGGGGGGGGCAACTGTTTTAAAGTGGCCGCAGCGTTGGCTTCTTGTTAAAGATTAGCAGTCTGGCCGTGGCCACTTTAAAACAGTGATCAGCTCCGGGCCCCGTGCCCGCAGGGGGGCCCCGTCACATTCGGGACATCCCTGTGTCCCGAAAAATCTTTTCAGGCCACAAGGATGCCCCGTTTACTTCATAGCGGCCCCGCGTTAACTTTAAAAACGCTGGGGCCGTTGGGAGGAAGCGCACGCAGTGACGGCACTGACGTCACGTGCGTGCGCCCATAGCAACAGTACAGCAGAGCGCAGCAGTGAGGAGGACGCGCGGGTATGGTAAGTGACCTGCGGTCATCTTCAGTGTTCCGACCGCCGCTCCCATGATGGCCCATAGGCCATAGCAGTAGATCGTGACCGGGATTGCCCATAGGCCATAGCAGTAGATCGTGACCCAGGAGCGGTGGTCGGAATACTCAAGTGGGGCAGTAAACAGGCATACAGCCTCCAGCCATACATTGTATATGGCTGAAGGCTGTATGTCTGTAGGGGAACATTAGTTGCACTATAATTCCACCACATTTGGTGCAGTATAGTTCCCCCACATTAAGTGCAGTCACTTAATGTGGGGAACTATACTGCACCAAATGTGGTGGAATTATAGTGCACCTAATGTGGGGGAACTATACTGAACCTAATGTGGGGAATTATACTGCACCTAATGTGGGGGAACTATACTGCACCTAATGTGGGGAATTATACTGCACCTAATGTGAGGGAACTATACTGCACCTAATGTGGGGGAACTATACTGCACCTAATGTGGGGGAACTACTGTATACTGCACCTAATGTGGGGAACTACTGTACTTCACCTAATGTGGGGAACTACTGTATACTGCACCTAATGTGGGGAACTACTGTATACTGCACCTAATGTGGGAGGACTACTGTATACTGCACCTAATGTGGGGGGACTACTGTATACTGCACCTAATGTGGGGCGACTACTGTATACTGCACCTAATGTGGGGGGACTACTGTATACTGCACCTAATGTGGGGGGACTACTGTATACTGCACCTAATGTGGGGGGACTACTGTATACTGCACCTAATGTGGGGGGACTACTGTATACTGCACCTAATGTGGGGGGACTACTGTATACTGCACCTAATGTGGGGGGACTACTGTATACTGCACCTAATGTGGGGAACTACTGTATACTGCACCTAATGTGGGGGGACTACTGTATACTGCACCTAATGTGGGGCAACTACTGTATACTTCACCTAATGTGGGGAACTACTGTATACTGCACCTAATGTGGGGGGACTACTGTATACTGCACCTAATGTGGGGGGACTACTGTATACTGCACCTAATGTGGGGGGACTACTGTATACTGCACCTAATGTGGGGGGACTACTGTATACTGCACCTAATGTGGGGGGACTACTGTATACTGCACCTAATGTGGGGAACTACTGTATACTCCACCTAATGTGGGGGACTATTGTATACTGCACCTAATGTGGGGAAACTACTGTATACTGCACCTAATGTGGGGAACTACTGTATACTGCACCTAATGTGGAGGGACTACTGTATACTGCACCTAATGTGGGAGACTATACTGCACCTAATGTGGGGAACTATACTGCCAACCTAATGTGGGGGAACTATACTGCCAACCTAATGTGGGGGAACTATACTGCCAACCTAATGTGGGGGAACTATACTGCACACCTAATGTGGGGGAACTATACTGCACACCTAATGTGGGGGAACTATACTGCACACCTAATGTGGGGGAACTATACTGCACACCTAATGTGGGGGAACTATACTGCACCTAATGTGGGGGAACTATACTGCACCTAATGTGGGGGAACTATACTGCACCTAATGTGGGGGAATTATACTGCACCTAATGTGGGGGAACTATACTGCACCTAATGTGGGGAATTATACTGCACCTAATGTGAGGGAACTATACTGCACCTAATGTGGGGGAACTATACTGCACCTAATGTGGGGGAACTACTGTATACTGCACCTAATGTGGGGAAACTACTGTACTTCACCTAATGTGGGGAACTACTGTACTTCACCTAATGTGGGGAACTACTGTATACTGCACCTAATGTGGGGAACTACTGTATACTGCACCTAATGTGGGAGGACTACTGTATACTGCACCTAATGTGGGGGGACTACTGTATACTGCACCTAATGTGGGGCAACTACTGTATACTGCACCTAATGTGGGGGGACTACTGTATACTGCACCTAATGTGGGGGGACTACTGTATACTGCACCTAATGTGGGGGGACTACTGTATACTGCACCTAATGTGGGGGGACTACTGTATACTGCACCTAATGTGGGGGGACTACTGTATACTGCACCTAATGTGGGGAACTACTGTATACTGCACCTAATGTGGGGGGACTACTGTATACTGCACCTAATGTGGGGCAACTACTGTATACTTCACCTAATGTGGGGAACTACTGTATACTGCACCTAATGTGGGGGGACTACTGTATACTGCACCTAATGTGGGGGGACTACTGTATACTGCACCTAATGTGGGGGGACTACTGTATACTGCACCTAATGTGGGGGGACTACTGTATACTGCACCTAATGTGGGGGGACTACTGTATACTGCACCTAATGTGGGGAACTACTGTATACTCCACCTAATGTGGGGGACTATTGTATACTGCACCTAATGTGGGGAAACTACTGTATACTGCACCTAATGTGGGGAACTACTGTATACTGCACCTAATGTGGAGGGACTACTGTATACTGCACCTAATGTGGGAGACTATACTGCACCTAATGTGGGGAACTATACTGCCAACCTAATGTGGGGGAACTATACTGCCAACCTAATGTGGGGGAACTATACTGCCAACCTAATGTGGGGGAACTATACTGCACACCTAATGTGGGGGAACTATACTGCACACCTAATGTGGGGGAACTATACTGCACACCTAATGTGGGGGAACTATACTGCACCTAATGTGGGGGAACTATACTGCACCTAATGTGGGGGAACTATACTGCACCTAATGTGGGGGAACTATACTGCACCTAATGTGGGGGAACTACACTGCACCTAATGTGGGGGAACTATACTGCACCTAATGTGGGGGAACTATACTGCACCTAATGTGGGGGAACTACACTGCACCTAATGTGGGGGAACTAAACTGCACCTAATGTGGGGGAACTACACTGCACCTAATGTGGGGGAACTACACTGCACCTAATGTGGGGGAACTACACTGCACCTAATGTGGGGGAACTACACTGCACCTAATGTGGGGGAACTACACTGCACCTAATGTGGGGGAACTACACTGCACCTAATGTGGGGGAACTACACTGCACCTAATGTGGGGGAACTACACTGCACCTAATGTGGGGGAACTACACTGCACCTAATGTGGGGGAACTACACTGCACCTAATGTGGGGGAACTACACTGCACCTAATGTGGGGGAACTACACTGCACCTAATGTGGGGGAACTACACTGCACCTAATGTGGGGGAACTACACTGCACCTAATGTGGGGGAACTACACTGCACCTAATGTGGGGGAACTACACTGCACCTAATGTGGGGGAACTACACTGCACCTAATGTGGGGGAACTACACTGCACCTAATGTGGGGGAACTACACTGCACCTAATGTGGGGGAACTACACTGCACCTAATGTGGGGGAACTACACTGCACCTAATGTGGGGGAACTACACTGCACCTAATGTGGGGGAACTACACTGCACCTAATGTGGGGGAACTACACTGCACCTAATGTGGGGGAACTACACTGCACCTAATGTGGGGGAACTACACTGCACCTAATGTGGGGGAACTACACTGCACCTAATGTGGGGGAACTACACTGCACCTAATGTGGGGGAACTACACTGCACCTAATGTGGGGGAACTACACTGCACCTAATGTGGGGGAACTACACTGCACCTAATGTGGGGGAACTACACTGCACCTAATGTGGGGGAACTACACTGCACCTAATGTGGGGGAACTACACTGCACCTAATGTGGGGGAACTATACTGCACCTAATGTGGGGGAACTATACTGTACCTAATGTGGGGGAACTATACTGCACCTAATGTGGGGGAACTACTGTATACTGCACCTAATGTGGTGAACTACTGTATACTGCACCTAATGGGGGGAATTATACTGCACCTAATGCGGGGGAATTACTGTATACTGCACCTAATGTGGGGGGACTACTGTATACTGCACCTAATGTGGGGGGACTACTGTATACTGCACCTAATGTGGGGGGACTACTGTATACTGCACCTAATGTGGGGAACTACTGTATACTGCACCTAATGTGGGGGGACTACTGTATACTGCACCTAATGTGGGGCAACTACTGTATACTTCACCTAATGTGGGGAACTACTGTATACTGCACCTAATGTGGGGGGACTACTGTATACTGCACCTAATGTGGGGGGACTACTGTATACTGCACCTAATGTGGGGGGACTACTGTATACTGCACCTAATGTGGGGGGACTACTGTATACTGCACCTAATGTGGGGGGACTACTGTATACTGCACCTAATGTGGGGAACTACTGTATACTCCACCTAATGTGGGGGACTATTGTATACTGCACCTAATGTGGGGAAACTACTGTATACTGCACCTAATGTGGGGAACTACTGTATACTGCACCTAATGTGGAGGGACTACTGTATACTGCACCTAATGTGGGAGACTATACTGCACCTAATGTGGGGAACTATACTGCCAACCTAATGTGGGGGAACTATACTGCCAACCTAATGTGGGGGAACTATACTGCCAACCTAATGTGGGGGAACTATACTGCACACCTAATGTGGGGGAACTATACTGCACACCTAATGTGGGGGAACTATACTGCACACCTAATGTGGGGGAACTATACTGCACACCTAATGTGGGGGAACTATACTGCACACCTAATGTGGGGGAACTATACTGCACCTAATGTGGGGGAACTATACTGCACCTAATGTGGGGGAATTATACTGCACCTAATGTGGGGGAACTATACTGCACCTAATGTGGGGAATTATACTGCACCTAATGTGAGGGAACTATACTGCACCTAATGTGGGGGAACTATACTGCACCTAATGTGGGGGAACTACTGTATACTGCACCTAATGTGGGGAAACTACTGTACTTCACCTAATGTGGGGAACTACTGTACTTCACCTAATGTGGGGAACTACTGTATACTGCACCTAATGTGGGGAACTACTGTATACTGCACCTAATGTGGGAGGACTACTGTATACTGCACCTAATGTGGGGGGGACTACTGTATACTGCACCTAATGTGGGGCAACTACTGTATACTGCACCTAATGTGGGGGGACTACTGTATACTGCACCTAATGTGGGGGGACTACTGTATACTGCACCTAATGTGGGGGGACTACTGTATACTGCACCTAATGTGGGGGGACTACTGTATACTGCACCTAATGTGGGGGGACTACTGTATACTGCACCTAATGTGGGGAACTACTGTATACTGCACCTAATGTGGGGGGACTACTGTATACTGCACCTAATGTGGGGCAACTACTGTATACTTCACCTAATGTGGGGGGACTACTGTATACTGCACCTAATGTGGGGGGACTACTGTATACTGCACCTAATGTGGGGGGACTACTGTATACTGCACCTAATGTGGGGGGACTACTGTATACTGCACCTAATGTGGGGGAACTACACTGCACCTAATGTGGGGGAACTATACTGCACCTAATGTGGGGGAACTATACTGCACCTAATGTGGGGGAACTACACTGCACCTAATGTGGGGGAACTAAACTGCACCTAATGTGGGGGAACTACACTGCACCTAATGTGGGGGAACTACACTGCACCTAATGTGGGGGAACTACACTGCACCTAATGTGGGGGAACTACACTGCACCTAATGTGGGGGAACTACACTGCACCTAATGTGGGGGAACTACACTGCACCTAATGTGGGGGAACTACACTGCACCTAATGTGGGGGAACTACACTGCACCTAATGTGGGGGAACTACACTGCACCTAATGTGGGGGAACTACACTGCACCTAATGTGGGGGAACTACACTGCACCTAATGTGGGGGAACTACACTGCACCTAATGTGGGGGAACTACACTGCACCTAATGTGGGGGAACTACACTGCACCTAATGTGGGGGAACTACACTGCACCTAATGTGGGGGAACTACACTGCACCTAATGTGGGGGAACTACACTGCACCTAATGTGGGGGAACTACACTGCACCTAATGTGGGGGAACTACACTGCACCTAATGTGGGGGAACTACACTGCACCTAATGTGGGGGAACTACACTGCACCTAATGTGGGGGAACTACACTGCACCTAATGTGGGGGAACTACACTGCACCTAATGTGGGGGAACTACACTGCACCTAATGTGGGGGAACTACACTGCACCTAATGTGGGGGAACTACACTGCACCTAATGTGGGGGAACTACACTGCACCTAATGTGGGGGAACTACACTGCACCTAATGTGGGGGAACTATACTGCACCTAATGTGGGGGAACTATACTGTACCTAATGTGGGGGAACTATACTGCACCTAATGTGGGGGGAACTACTGTATACTGCACCTAATGTGGGGGAACTACTGTATACTGCACCTAATGTGGTGAACTACTGTATACTGCACCTAATGGGGGGAATTATACTGCACCTAATGCGGGGGAATTACTGTATACTGCACCTAATGTGGGGGAACTACTGTATACTGCACCTAATGTGGGGGAACTACTGTATACTGCACCTAATGTGGGGAATTATACTGCACCTAATGTGGGGGAACTACTGTATACTGCACCTAATGTGGGGGAACTACTGTATACTGCACCTAATGTGAGGAACTACTGTATACTGCCCCTAATGGGGGGAATTATACTGCACCTAATGCGGGGGAACTACTGCATACTGCACCTAATGTGGGGGAACTACCGTATACTGCACCTAATGTGGGGGAACTACTGTATACTGCACCTAATGTGGGGAATTACACTGCACCTAATGTGGGGGAACTACTGTATACTGCACCTAATGTGGGGGAACTACTGTATACTGCACCTAATGTGGGGGAACTACTGTATACTGCACCTAATGTGGGGAATTATACTGCACCTAATGTGGGGGAACTACTGTATACTGCACCTAATGTGGGGGAACTACTGTATACTGCACCTAATGTGGGGAACTACTGTATACTGCACCTAATGGGGGGAATTATACTGCACCTAATGCGGGGGAACTACTGCATACTGCACCTAATGTGGGGGAACTACTGTATACTGCACCTAATGTGGGGAATTATACTGCACCTAATGTGGGGAATTATACTGCACCTAATGTGGGGAATTATACTGTATACTGCACCTAATGTGGGGGAACTACTGTATACTGCACCTAATGTGGGGGAACACTGTATACTGCACCTAATGTGGGGAACTACTGTATATAGTTACATAGTTAGTACGGTCGAAAAAAGACATATGTCCATCAAGTTCAACCAGGGAATTAAGGGGTAGGGGTGTGGTGCGATATTGGGGAAGGGATGGGATTTTATATTTCTTCATAAGCATTAATGTTATTTTGTTCCATGAATGTATCTAATCCTGTTTTAAAGCTGTTAATTGTTCCTGCTGTGACCAGTTCCTGAGGTAGACCGTTCCATAAATTCACAGTCCTCACGGTAAAGAAGGCGTGTCGCCCCTTGAGACTAAACTTTTTTTTCTCCAGACGGAGGGAGTGCCCCCTTGTCCTTTGGGGGGGTTTAACCTGGAACAGTTTTTCTCCATATTTTTTGTATGGGCCATTAATATACTTATATACGTTTATCATATCCCCCCTTAAACGTCTCTTCTCAAGACTAAACAATTGTAACTCCTTTAATCGCTCCTCATAGCTAAGATGTTCCAAGCCCCATATTAGTTTAGTCGCGCGTCTCTGCACCCATTCCAACTCCGCAGTGTCCCTTTTATGGACAGGTGCCCAAAACTGAACAGCATATTCCAGGTGAGGCCGTACCAATGCTTTATAAAGGGGGAGTATTATGTCCCTGTCCCTTGAGTCCATGCCTCTTTTGATACATGACAATATCCTGCCGGCTTTGGAAGCAGCAGCCTGACATTGTGCTATTCTGTAGTCTGTGATCTACAAGTACACCCAGATCCTTCTCTACCAGTGACTCTGACAGTTTAATCCCCCTAAGACATACGACGCATGCAGGTTATTAGTACCCAGATGCATAACTTTACATTTATCCACATTGAACCTCATTTGCCAAGTGGATGCCCAGACACTTAGTCTACCCAAGTCATCTTGTAACTTGTGCACATCCTCTATAGACTGTACCGTGCTACAAAGCTTGGTGTCATCTGCAAAGATAGAAACAGAGCTGTTAATACCATCCTCTATATCATTGATAAATAAATTAAACAACAGCGGGCCCAGTACTGAACCTTGGGGTACACCACTAATTACCGGGGACCAATCAGAGTACGAATCATTGACCACCACTCTCTGGGTACGATCCATGAGCCAGTGTTCAATCCAGTTACAAACTAAAATTTCCAAACCCAAAGACCTTAACTTACCTGTCAGACGTCTATGAGGGACAGTATCAAATGCTTTAGCAAAATCCAGAAACACTATATCCACAGCCATTCCTCTATATACAGAGCCCCCCTCTATATACACAGCCCCCCTCTATATCCACAGCCATTCCTCTATATACAGAGCCCCCCTCTATATACACAGCCCCCCTCTATATCCACAGCCATTCCTCTGTCAAGGCTTCTACTCACCTCTTCATAAAAGCAAATTAGATTGGTTTGACAACTTCTATCCTTAGTAAACCCATGCTGGCTATCACTTATAATACTATTATCCCCTATGTATTCCTGTATGTAATCCCTTATAAGTCCTTCAAACAATTTACCCACAATGCACGTTAAACTTACCGGTCTATAGTTTCCTGGGGAAGACCTAGAGCCCTTTTTGAAGATTGGCACCACATTCGCCTTGCGCCAGTCCCTTGGCACAATACCAGACACCAGAGAATCTCTAAATATCATGAACAGGGGTACAGATATTACTGAACTTACCTCTCTAAGAACTCTTGGGTGTAGTCCATCCGGTCCTGGGGATTTGCTTACATTTATATCACTTAACTTACCTTGTACCATCTCTACATTAAGCCAGTTCAGTACATTACATGATGTGTTACCAGCACTGACCTGTACATGATGTGTTACCAGCACTGACCTGGCCAATGTCAGCTCCTTCTTCCATAGTGTATACAGAACTAAAGAACCCATTCAGTAGCTCCGCCTTCTCTTGATCGCCTGTGACAACCTCCCCATTATCATTATTAAGGGGTCCTACATGCTCTGTCCTTGGTTTTTTTGCATTTATATATCTAAAAAAATATTTAGGATTAGTTTTGCTTTCTTTGGCCACCTGTCTCTCATTTTGAATTTTTGCTGTTTTTATTACATTTTTACAGATTTTATTAAGCTCCTTGTACTGTTTAAATGTTATCGCTGACCCATCAGATTTGTATTTATACTGCACCTAATGTGGGGAACTACTGAATACTGCACCTTATGTGGGGGGACTACTGTATACTGCACCTTATGTGGGGGGACTACTGTATACTGCACCTAATGTGGGGGGATTACTGTATACTGCACCTAATGTGGGGGGACTACTGTATACTGCACCTAATGTGGGGGGACTACTGTATACTGCACCTAATGTGGGGGGACTACTGTATACTGCACCTAATGTGGGGAACTACTGTATACTGCACCTAATGTGGGGGAACTACTGTATACTGCACCTAATGTGGGGAACTACTGTATACTGCACCTAATGTGGAGGGACTATACTGCACCTAATGTGGGGAACTATTTTGCACCTAATGTGGGGAACTTTACTGCCAACCTAATGTGGGGGAACTATACTGCCAACCTAATGTGGGGGAACTATACTGCCAACCTAATGTGGGGGAACTATACTAAACCTAATGTGGAGAACTATACTGCACCTAATGTGGAGAGCTATACTGCACCTAATGTGGGGGAACTATACTGCACCTAATGTGGGGGAACTACACTGCACCTAATGTGGGGGAACTACACTGCACCTAATGTGGGGGAACTACACTGCACCTAATGTGGGGGAACTACACTGCACCTAATGTGGGGGAACTATACTGCACCTAATGTGGGGGAACTATACTGCACCTAATGTGGGGAACTATACTGCTCCTAATGTGGGGGAACTACACTGCACCTAATGTGGGGGAACTACTGTATACTGCACCTAATGTGGGAGAACTACTGTATACTGCACCTAATGTGGGGAACTACTGTATACTGCACCTAATGGGGGGAATTATACTGCACCTAATGCGGGGGAACTACTGTATACTGCAACTAATGTGGGGGAACTACTGTATACTGCACCTAATGTGGGGAATTATACTGCACCTCATGTGGGGGAACTACTGTATACTGCACCTAATGTGGGGAATTATACTGCACCTAATGTGGGGAACTATACTGCCAACCTAATGTGGGGGAACTATACTGCCAACCTAATGTGGGGGAACTATACTGCCAACCTAATGTGGGGGAACTATACTGTACCTAATGTGGAGAACTATACTGCACCTAATGTGGAGAACTATACTGCACCTAATGTGGAGAGCTATACTGCTCCTAATGTGGGGGACTATACTGCACCAATGTGTGGGACTATACTGCACCTAATGTGGGGAACTATACTGCACCTAATGTGGGGAACTATACTGCACCTAATGTGGGGGAACTACACTGCACCTAATGTGGAGAG